>NC_044982.1:12973612-13256975 GCF_008728515.1 Papio anubis | reverse complement strand
AGTGATCCGCCCGTCTCGGCCTCCCAAAGTGCTGGGATTACAGGCTTGAGCCACCACGCCCGGCCCCAAATTGTTTTTTCTTTGTTTGAATTAGGATCCAGATAAGGTCTATGCATTGTGACTGGATGACTATGTCTCTTCCATCTCCGTATACGGGTTCCTCCTCCTTTACAATTTTTTGTTGTCTGAAGAAATCAGGTTAGCTGGTAGTTTTCTATAGTTTGGATTTTGCCAAATGCATTACCATGATGTAGTTTAATAACGTTCTTCTGACTCCTGTATTTACAGTAAAATGATAGATATATCTAGAGCTGTGATCAGATTCAGGATCATTTTTGTATTAAAACACTTGCGGGGGGGGGGGGGGGGGGGGGGGGGCAGGCGCGGTGGCTCACGCCTGTAATTCTAGCATTTTGGGAGGCCGAGGTGGGTGGATCACCTGAGCTCAGGAGTTTGAGACCAGCCTGGGCAATATGGTGAAACCTCATCTCTACCAAAATACAAAAAATTGGCTGGGCGTGGTGGCATGCACCTGTAGTCCCAAGTACTTAGGGGCTGAGGCACAAGAATCACTTGACCCTGGAGGCGGAGGTTGCAGTGAGTCGAGAGCACCACTGCACTCCAGCCTGGGCAACAGAGTGACTCTGTTTCCAAAAACAAACAAACAAAGCAAAAAACCTTTTTTGTTTTTGCCAACACTGCTTCACAGGTGGCAGGTAGTACGTACTTCCAACAGTTAAGTTCAAAAGTCTATTGAATTCCCTTTCTTTGATATTAACAGTTATCAATGATCACCAACTAGAGCAATTCATTAAGGGGGTTGAAAAATGATCACATGACAGTCTATCATTCTTTCTTTATTCACTAGCTGGAATAGTTCTATAAAAAAACTCATCAATTATTCAGTTGTCCTGATGCAGTCTGTATAGAAAGCACAGAATAAATGAGTAACTTTTTACTTTTATTTACCAATTTTCATAACTATTAGTAATAGCTTCCTAGCATCCTTAAAGACAATCAGTGAGTTTTAAAAAGTTTTGAATTCATAGACTTACATCTATGTGACAGGTTTAAATCCTTTGTAGTTATCCTTATTGAAGTTCAAACTGTCCCATCTTTGAAGAGTAGAGCCTTATTTGAATTGGTTCCTGAGACCTTATGACATAATCCTAACCTCCGCCTCTGAAAGCTTCCTTACGTTTCTGGTATTACGACTTATTCCAGGCATATCTTGTATTTTTCTTGCCTTTGATTTGGAACCAGTCATTTCCTTAAAGAAGCCCTAATTCCTTTTAGTGGGAAATGGTATTCAGAAACCACAATCTCAGTAATAGGGATGCTCAATACCTTTTCAGTACACAGATCTAAGACATTATATACACACACATCTATATAAACATGTACATAGATATATAAATGTACATTATCATTAGTTTACACTGTTGCTTCCAATTCAAATTCAGTTTTGTAGGGTTTTTACTCAATTTCACTGATCTTATTTCTCCTTTCTCACATGTGAAAACCCTCTATTCTCAATGCAGCCTACATAATAGTTTATCACAAAATACTCACACAACCTGAGAATAAAAATATTAACACTATCATCACCAATATGATACATGAAAATCTTTTTATTTTTAATTTAATTTTTTTAACATTTTTTTTTACCTTTAGGATATATTCAACTTGGAATATTCTACAAATTACTGTGTATATAAGTCACTTGGAATTGTTTACTCTATGTGATTATATAACCAACTGGAAATCCACTTTATAAGATTTATTTTGATTTTTAGTCATTGCATTTTTAACTTTGTTATATAATTACTTAAAATATTTAAGTGGGTATAAAGTTAAAATTAAAAAAAAGATAAATCCAAAGAATACAAATTGCTGTCCCTGTCTATTCTAGTCCCTGCCTGCCCCATAGGTAACTGTACTTATACTTTATGCAGCATTTTATATTCCCTGTTTTTTGGCTATTATCCATTGGTTCCCTACTATAAGCAATGCTGCAATTAAGTTAGTAACTTCCTTCTCCTGTCTCTCCCCCAGTATTTTAAGTGATATATTTCTATTTACAGTGAATACCTATAGATAACCAGTGAGCTTATACTACATTTCATATATTCTCCCCACATTCTTGATAATTAAACTCTACCTATGAACTATCGAGTGGTTACATACTACACTCTCAGTCTTAGTTCTACCAATAAAATATATATTTAATGCTCATCATCAGCTTAAAGTACCAGTTAAAGAGTGTTAAGAATACAGGTCTACAATTCTTTTTTCAAACAGAAATCTTTGGAGCCACATACATTCAAAAATTCACTTTTTTCCTTTGCTTTCAAAAAGAAATAATATGGTTATAGTAAACACATCTGACAGCAATAATTTAAGCATATCCTTAGAATGACCTTGTATGGCAGATGCACCTGAATGTGTGTTCTGAGCTAGGGAATCCAGGAGTGGCCAACCCAGAGATTCCTTCCTTGTCTATAAGGACATCTGAGCCCCCAATCTGTCCCATGGAACACAAGCCCTACAGGAGACTGAGGCTCCAAGTTTTGGGTTGAATAAAGAGTGCCAGGTGGAGGTTGCTAGGTGGAAGTGCTAGGTGGAAATGCTATATAAACTGCATGCATATGGCAGGCGGTTGTGGTTCTTCTGCCCAGCCCACCGCCACTGGACTGTATGTAAGGCAGTTCTCCTGTCCAGCCCACTGCCACTGGACCCTCTCCTTTGTATGTAAGCCCCCAGTAAAACCCCACATCTCCTTTGCCGGCTCTGGGACTCTTCTTCGGCCTCTTGAACCTAATGCCATGCCCCCTGGAATGACAAAGGTTTGGCACGACATATGGTATACCAAACATTTACTGTATACTACATAACTATCCCCAGTGAGATCTGGCACAGCACCCTAATTTGTTTGAAACATCAAACAAATTAATATTTTGCAGTAAAATATACTATTTAGACTAACTTATGTTAGTTTAGGTTTGGTTTTGCTGGCAGATAAATCTGGTTCATGTCAATGTTTGCCATCAAATTAAGTCCTCCCAAACCCCCTAAAATAGTTTTCAGAACTTTTGGGATTTCAAATTATAAATAAGAGAATGTGGACCTGTGGTTAAAAATAGTCTTTTCCCTTATCCACCCACCGCCAAAAACAGTCAAGTCAGAAAACATTTCTATTCATGTTAAATGAAAATCTTTAAATTGACATTTTCTATAAAATTCCATTCCATTACTGCAAATGAAGATTAGTTAGTTGTTAGGGTTTTTTTTAGGAGAATCTTATTAAGCCATGTGGGTTTTTTTTTTTCTAATATAACCTATTATAATTCAAAATAGCTGTCAGTCCCCTACTGATACTTTTTTCCCCATTAAAAATGCATTTTTAAAAGAATATAAAAGTACATCACATTCCACTAATCTATGCAACAATCTTCCAAATGTAACCAGAAGAATTTTTCAAACTAGAATATGATGGAAAGAATGCAGAGAAATGAGGTGAGTATGGTTCTTAGAATTTTGAGTCTAGTGAAGAGGAAAGTATCTGAATTTTTGACTTATCCTAAAATGACACTACACACACACACACACAGAGTACATATATATACACACATTTATTTTATTTTATTTTTATTTTTATTTGAGACAGGGTCTTGCTCTGTTGTCTAGGCTAGAGTGGTTCACTCATAGCTCATTGCAGCCTCCAACTCCTGGGCTCAAGCAATCCTCCTGCCCCAGTCACCCGAGTAGCTAGGACTATAGGTGTGTGCCAGCATGCCCAGCTAATAAAAAACAACAATTTTTTTTTTCTTTTTGGTAGAGACGGGTCTCACTATGTTGCCCAGGCTGGTCTTGAACTCCTGGCGTCAACTGACCTTCCTGCCTCAGCTTTGCAAAGCACTGGGATTACAAAGCATGAGCCACCTCACCTGGCCGAAACTATATTCTTAGTGTTCTTGTAGTATTTCTAGTTATGAAGTACTTCTTAAATAAAATATCTGCTATAAATGCATAGTAAGCGTGGTCTGAAATCTGTTATCGCTTAGCTGTTTAAATGATTTACAGCTGTTACTCTCCAAAGAGTAACAACCCAGGAATAGTCACTAGGGAAGTCTTCTAGATAATCATTCTTAAACGGGGTAGGAAAAGCCAAACCAGTGAAGAAATCATTAAAAGAGATACTGAATTATTAGAAAAAATTTTTAAATGTGGATATGACTATCTTCTTATTTATGAAAACTAAATTTATATTAAATCCTAAATTTAAAAACTATTATGCATTCATATAAATTCAAATTTAAAATCTGGCCAGGTGACAGTTCATAAAAAACTATTTTCATTTCATAATATATCAAGGTTGCAAAAATATGGCCACATACAAAATTTTACTTTACCTTTAAGAAATTCCTACACAGAACTGTGTTGTATAAATATGTAATAATTTACTTAACCAAATCCATACTGAGGGTCACATCCAATTTTTCAATATTATAAACAGCACTGCAATTCTTTTACATGTATCTTTGCCCACTCTGCCCAGTCTAAATTATGTCTTTAGAATAAATTTCAAGAAGATTCTTGGGTTAAAGGATATACATGTTTCTATTTTGAAGACATATTGTCAGAAAAGTTGCAATTTACATTCCTATCAGCTCTGCATGAGAGTGTCCAAAATGCTGGACATTATTCATCTTTGCAATCTGATGGAGGAAAAATTATGCCATTGCTAATCTCTTAAAAATTATTAAACTGATATTCATTAGTCCCCATGTTGCTTTATATTCTTTGCCCATTTTTCTATTTGGCTGTTCTTTTTACTAATTTGCAACACTTACTATATTAATGTTAAAATAATAAATGGAAAATATTCACATAGGCCTTTTAAAACTATGATAGCTTTTGTCATAAATGTTTAAATTTTTCATATAGACAACTCTGTCTTTTCCTTTGTAACTTCTGAGTTTCCTGCTTCTTACTGCAAATATTTTTACATCAGAAAACAAATTTATATATAAATATATAAGTAGTTAGGACAATATTCGAGAAAGTTCTTTCAATTTGTGTTGTAATCTCCAAATTAGAGTATGTGGGTAAATACTCTTCTATTAAGGAGGAAGTTAACATTAAATTAAGAGTTTACAACACAGTTATTGTTTCAAGTCATTTGGTATACCAACATTTTACATTTTATTAAGTCCTAAGTATTAAGCTAACTAAATTACCTGCTGTTGCTTGGAAGTGAGATGGATAAATTTTCCAGATAACTGTAGGATACTTTTGTTAGCCACTGAGGTGTACATTGTTAGGCTTGACTTTTTACTGAATTTCCTGAGAACGTTTTGCTTAATTGACACTATTCTTTCTCCATTATTTGTAGATATGTCTGTTCAGCCATCAGTGGTTCTGACATCTAGAACATTTTCATCACCCCCTAAAAGAAGTTCCATTAGCAGTCATTCACCTCAATTCCCCAGTCCTAGGCAACTACTAATTTAATTTCTATCTCTATTGATTTATTTTGGACATTTTATATAAATGGGATCATATAATAACGTGGGCTTTTGTAATTGTCTTCTTTCACTTTAGCATAATGTTTTCAAGGTTCATCCATATTGTAGCATGTATCAGTACTACTTTATTCCTCTTTATTTGCTGTATAATATTCCATTATATGGATATACCACATTTTATTTGATTTATTCATTCATTCATCTACCCATTGATAGACATTTGGGTTGCTTCCACTTTTTGGTTATTATGAATAATGCTGTTACAAATATTTGTGTACAAGCTGTGTAGACATGTACTTCCATTCCTCTTAAGTATATGCCTAGAAGTAAAATGTATTTTTTTTTTTTTGAGATAGAGTTTTGCTGTTGTTGCCCAGGCTGGAGTGCAACGGTGTGGTCTCAGCTCACTGCACCTCTGCCTCCCGGGATCAAGCAATTCTCCTGCCTCACCCTCCCGAGGAGCTAGGATTACAGGCATATGCCACCACGCCCAGCTAATATTTTTGTATTTTTAGTAGAGACGGGGTTTCATCATGTTGGCCAGGCTAGTCTTGAACTCATGACTTCAGGTGATCCACCTGCCTTGGCCTCCCAAAGTGCTAGGATTACAGGTGTAAGCCACCATGCCCAGTCTTTTTTTTTTTTTTTTTTTAAATAGAGACAGTCTCACTCTGTCACTCAGGCTGAAGTGTGATGGCACGATCATAGCTTGCTGTAGCTTCAAACTCCTGGGCTCAAGTGATCCTCCCGAGTAATTGGGACTACAGTATGCACCACTGTGCCCAGCTAATTTATTTTTATTTTTTCTGTTGAGACAGGGGTCTTGGTGTGTTATCCAGGTTGGTCTTGAACTCTTGGCCTCAACTGATCCTCCCACTTTGGCCTCTCAGAGTTTAAGGATTACAGCTGTGAGCCACCATACTGGGCCTAACATGTATTTTTAATTATTGTTCCCATTTTCCACTCCCCACTATAAGGTAAACTATATAAGGTCAGGGTTTTTGTTTTATTCACTGTTGTATCTCCAGTGCCTAGAACTGTGTCTGGCAAATATAGTAGGTGCTCAACAAATTTTGCTGAATGTATGAATGAAATAGCAAAAATGTTTGCTTGCTCTGACACAGTAATTGAGCAGAGATGGAGGGACAGTTCATATTCAAGATGGTAAAGAGATCATAATATTGCTGTGGCAAACTGAGAAAATGCTCATGTAACATAGACAACTGTAATTTGATCCTTAGTATTAGATTAAATCTGGTGCAAAGTAAGCAAAGTGGGTCAGGGAAAAAAATGCGAGATGAGGCAGGACATGTAGGCAGGCGCCAAGTCATGCATATTCCTGCGAAAAGGCTAAGAGTCCTGTAGTTAAGAAATCTGTTTAACTTTGTTTAATTCAGCCTTTCCGAACTTAATCACAGAAACCTTCATAAGAAAGAGTGCAGTGGTATGACCTCGACTCATTGCAACCTCTGCCTCTTGGAGTCAACGGATTACCCTGCCTCAGCCTCCCGAGTGGCTGAGATTACAGGCACGTGCCACCACACCCAACTAATTTTTTACTTTTAGTAGAGATGGGGCTTCACTATGTTGGCCAGGCTGGTCTTGAACTCCTGAACTTAAGTGATCTGCCTGCCTCAGCCTCCCAAAAGTGCTGGGATTATAAGCATGAGCCACTGCGCCCGGCCAGAATACACTTTCGATCATATTATAGTAGTCAACCTTTGCACTGAGCTAATGTTGATACTTTTTTTTTTTTTCCTCAGAGAAATGGGGTTTGGTATGTTGCCCAGGCTGGAGTGCAGTGGCTAATCATAGGTGCAATTATTGTGCACTACAGCTTTGAACTCCTGGGCTTATAAACACATCCTCCTGCCTCAGCCTCCCAAGTAGCTGGAACTAGAGGCACACACTACCACACCCAGCTAATCTTGATACATTATGAAAGAAAACAGGTGAAGAAAAAAAGAACATAATATAAAGTGATAATTGATTTTTTACTTATTTAAATTTTGAACTCAGAAACAGCAAAAGGTACTATGCCAAAAAGACAACATAGCAGGCCTAGGACTGCTATCCTTAGAAAGGCCTGCATGCAAAGATGGCCCTGGCAGGTCTCTGGGAAACTGGGATTTTGGGAGCGTTCCCGTAATTCCCTGACTATTTAATAAGGGTGATTTACTATGCCTAAACTGTGCTAACAATATGGTTTATGCTGAATATCCGCTTTCCTTCTGGGAGCTTAGAATTTGGTACAAGCTAGATAGAGGGTGCCTATGTGATTATACCCCAATAAACATCCTGGGCACTGAGTCTCTAATAAGCTTCCTTGGAAGACAACATTTCACAAGTATTGTCACAAGTCGATGCATCCTGTGTGGTTTCACTGGGATAAGACTCTCGAAGCTTGTGCCTGGTTTCCTCTAGACATTGCCCCATGGGCATTTTCACTTTGTATTTTTTTTTTTTGCTGTAGTAACGCTTAGCTCAGTCATACTATATGTTGAGTCCTGTGCTTCCTCCTCACCAAACCTGGGGGTGATCTTGCGGATCCCAGTGCAGGCACAAAATGGGATACGATAAAATGTCTTTCTCTACTGTCCTCCCAAAATAAAATTATATGTTTTGGGATAAATATTCAGCTGGTAATCAAGAGTAAAGCTATTTTTAAAAATCTGCAAGGAAATTACCCTAAAAATCAGAATAGCAGTAACCTTTAAGAGGAAGAAGAAGGTGGTTATGATTGGGAAGAGGCATGAGGGGGGCTTCTGGAAAACTTACAGTGCTCTATTTCATGGCCAGAGTGATGTCAGCTTTAAAATAGTTTTTTTTTTTAAGTTAAATTTATTTAATGTACTTGGTATGTGTATTACTTCACAATAAAATGTTTTGTTGGAGCTACTACAAATTTGAAAGTTTCAGCTGAACCCTTGAAACAAAATCCAGTTCCTAAAAAGGATCTAGAAGAATGAATGAAAAGCTAAGTATTGAATCATACGAAATGCGGATGATTTGGGGGCTGGAAAAGAAAGAGAACTGAGCAAAGTATAAAAGCACAAATCAGACTGGGTAGTGACCAGGATAGCCTGTATGTAAGAAGTGGCACTTGAATGAGGTTTACATCAAACAGAGAAATCATCCCTCTCCTATATGCTACCAGAAAGTTTGGGATACACTTCAATTTCCATTCTCACTCTGTAAGAGCAATGAATTAAGATTTCCATGTCCTCAAACAGATTAAGTTATTGGAGTACTGGGACTGTGTCTTATTTCAGTAACTATATAGTCCAAAGACCTTAAAGAGGGCCTGGCTCATAATGAACCCTTAATAAATGAGGTGCAAGCTAGGTGCGGTGGCTCACGCCTGTAAACCCAGCACTTCAGGAGGCCAAGGCGGGCGGTTTGCTTGAGCCCAGGAGTTTGAGATCAGCCTGGGCAACGGGCTGTTACAAAAAACAGAAAAATTAGCCAAGTGTGGCAGTGTCTGCCTGCAGTCTCAGCTACTCCGGAGGCTGAGATGAGAGGGATCACTTGAGTTCAGGCATTTGAGGTTACAGTGAGCAGTGAGCCATGACTGCACCACTGCACTACAGCCTGGACAACAGAATGAGACACTGTCTCTAACAACAACAACCAAAACCAAAAAACAACAGACAAAATATGCTCTGGTCCTTGCAAGATGTTAGAGTTTAACCATGGAGAAATGTAGGCAAGGAGATTTCAATACAGAGAACAGCTTAACAATTAATAGGTATCACAACAGCCAAGATGTGGAAACAACCTAAATATCCATCGACAGATGAATGGATAAAGAAAATGTGGTATATACATAAATGGAATACTATTTGGCTTCAGAGAAGGAGGAAATATGGTGACAACATGGATGAACCTTGAAGACATTATGCTAAGTAAAAGAAGCCAGTCACAGAAAGACAAATACTACATAATTCCACTTATATGAGGTCTTTATCTAGGCCTGGTCATTACCCAGAATGATTAGTGAGTATCTAAAATAATCAAATTCATGGAATCGAAGAGTGAAATGGTGGTTGTCAGGGACTGGGGGGAAATGCAGACTTATTAATCAATGGGCATACAGTTTCAGTTAAGCAAAATGGATAAGCTCTAGAGATCTACTGCACAACACTGTACCTATAATCAACAATAATGTGTTGTATACTTAAAAATTCGTTGAAAGGGTAGATCTCATATTGTGTTCTTACCAAAAAAATTAAATAAGAATGAATAGGACAACTTATATGTGAGACAACACTAAGTACTAGGAAATGAGATAAGAAAGGAAGACTTGAGAGTTGATTAGATTACAGAGAAGAAGAAAGAAAGGGGCAAAGATGATGTCATTGTCCAACTAGGTAGAGCTGATAAAGAAAATAAAAATGGAACAGCCAGAAAGATAGAGGAAAACTAGAAAAATGTGGTCTCAATAGAATTCAAGAGAGGAAACTGAACTAGAAGAGAACAGATGTTTTACAATTCTTTTTTAGAAGTATGGCTGCAAAAAGGTTCAGAGAAGTGAGGCAGTAGCAGAGAGGCATGTGGAAGTCTGAAAAGGTAAGTGTGAGAGGGAGGGGAAGATATTAAAACAAATGAGTAAGTGGATAGAATGATGTAGGAAAGCTGCAGTTTTCAACTGGGGTGACTGTTCTCTCCTTCCACCCTCCCTAACCCCCACACTTGACAACGTCTAAAGACAGTTGAAATGTCACAACTGGAGAGGGGAAAGGGAAAGGGCACTATTTGCCTCTAACAGGTAGAAGCCAAGGATGCTGCTAAACATCTCACAAGGCACAGGGACAGTCCTCCACAACAAAGAATTACCTCGCCCCAAATGTCAAGAGTCCCAAGGTTGAGAAGCCCTGTAATACAGTATAAGGAATACAGAAAAGAAAGATTAATCAAAGAAGTCAGCCTTCGGCAAGAACATTCAGAGAGGAGGAAGACTTTTTTGGTTCTCTCTCTACTGATAGAGAATTACAGCAGAATTACAGCTAGAAGTAGCTTTCAGATTTTCAATTTGAAAAGTCTATTGAAGTATAATGACATTCCAACTTCTCCAACAAACACATGAACACAATGTGCGTGCCTTACATCATTATCCACCATGTGACTACTGGATACAGACAAACTACTTTTTTTTTTGAGGTAACAGTCAAGGTTTAAAATACGGGATACTTTAAAAAACCTCTACACACAGAGAAATTACATCTCTGTAATTTGTTAGAAGGTTAACCAGTATAAATGATCAGAGTCCATCTACTAGTATAATTTTATTTTATAAAATTTCCTACATACCCTTTAGAAACTAATTACAAATGATCCCTATTTTAACAGTTCACAGAGGGATAATATCAGAGAGAGGCCTACAAAGCACTAGATTTTACAGTTGCAAAGTGATACTGTTATGCAGTATAGGGCAAAAAGAAATTAAGAGAGGTTATAAAAAAATGAGCTTGTACCCATGATTAACTTGATCATAAAAATTTTACTTTGTATAATAAGTAGGCATAAAAACATTACTTCATTTACTGACACACACACTACGTGAAAGGTACTGAGAAGAATTTAATCAAAACACTCTCTCTCAAATAAGAATTTTCATTCATTTAAATATTTTCTGAGCACCTAGTATGTGCTAAGCACATGGGGATATAACAATGAAAAAGACAGGCATAATTTCTCCTCCAAAGGTGCTTCTTTTAAGGGGGCGGTGGCTCACGCCTATAATCCCAGCACTTTCAGGGGCCTAGGCGGGCGGATCGCTTGAGGTCAAGAGTTCAAGACCAGCCTGGCCAACATGGTGAAACCCCGTCTCTATTAAAAATACAAAAATTAGCTGGGCGTGGTGGTGTGTGCCTGTATTACCAGCTACTTGGGAGGCTGAGGCAGAATCGCTTGAACCTTGAACCCGGGAGGTGGAAGTTGCAGTGAGCCTAGATTGCGCCATGGCACTCCAGCCTGGGCTACAAAGCATGGCACTCCAGCCTGGGCTACAAAGCAAGACTCCGTCGCAAACAAACAAGCAAACAAACATCCCAAAGGTGCTTATAGTGGGGCAAACTGTTAAATAGCCAATTACAATGTAAGGGAAGCATAAATCAGTGGAGATACAGACTTCTGGAGCAAAATGCCTGAGTTTGGATCTGACTCTGCCATTTCTAAACTGTATGATCTTGGGCAAGTTTTTAAAAATCTTCATTGTGTCTGGTAATAAAACTGTTTATCTTATACGATTCTGGAGAAAGTGACATTTGGGATGATATCCAAGACTGACAATAAAAAGTGTGAGCTTTCCTCAGAAGGAGAGGGAGGAATGCCAAAATAATGCTCGAAACAGCAGCGGGAACTAACCATGAGAAGGCCCACAGAGAGAACAAAACTGGGTTCATGAAGGAAATAAAGGTATTTCTATATAGAGTGCAGCAGACAGTGGCAAGATACGAGCCACAGAATCCGAAAAGGAGTTTGGACTTAAGAGAGTTGTTTGTTGTTTTTAAAAAACGTATGCTATTGCTTATTTATTTTTATTTTTTAGATACAGGGTCTCATTTTGTCAACCAGGCTTGAGTGCAGTAGGGTGATCACTACTCACCGTAACCTCAAATTTCTGGGCTCAAGTGATCCTTCCACCTCAGCCTCTCGAATAGCTAAGAACTACAGGTACATGCCACTATACCTGGCTAATTTTTAAACTTTTTTGTTTTTTTTTTGTAGAGATGTGATCTCGCTATGTTGCCCAGACTGGTCTTGAACTCCAGGACTCAAGTGATCCTTTTGCCTTGGCCTCCAAAGGGTTGGGGTTACAAGGGTGAGCCACTAAAACCCAGCCTGCTTATTTATTTAAAAACATACACTATATGCTTAAACATATACTATTACTATTGCTTGATTTAAATGATTTTTTTAAATTCAAGAATTAGTAAGCCCACAGACATAAAGAACACATACAAAATACAAAAGAGAGATCTTGGTTTAAATAACCAAAAGTTGAAATCCAAAGAGCATTTACTTAATTTTCAAAGTGGATAGAGAAATATAAAGTGAGTAATTTTACAGATGTGGAACTAAAGCACAGAGAAGTTAACTGGGCCTTAGTAAAGTAAAAAGCTAACAACTAGACATCAAAACAAAAAGGTTTTTCTTCATGGACAAATACATCCTTTCAGGATCATCCAATACATGGTATCACGTATTTTTAAAGGTATACTCTATCCCTTTTGTCTTCATTTTAAAAATAACTACAAGGCTGGGTGATGTGGCTCATGCCCATAATTCCAGTGCTTTGGGAAGCCAAGATGGGAGGAATTGTTTGACGCCAGGAGTTCAAGACCAACCTGGGCAACATAGCAGGACCCCGTCTCTAGAAAAAAAAGTTTAAAAATTAGCTGAGCATGATGGCGTGTGCCTGCAGCCCTAGCTACTCAGGTGGCTGAGGTAGGACAATCTCTTGAGCTGAGGAGTTTGAGGCTGTGGTGAGCTATAATAGGGCCACTGCACTCCAGCCTGGGCACAGAATAAGTACCCTGTCTCTTAAAACACAAACACTGCAAAGCTGGGTGTGGTAATCTCAGCTACTCAGAAGGCTTGAGGATCGCTTGAGCCCAGGAGTTTGGAACCAGCCTGGGCAACACAGCAAGAACATGAATTGAAAAAAAAAATTTTTTTTAACCCTACAAATTAGTATGTTAAAGTTTAATTTATTTGACCAAAGTCAATGAATGATGAAATATATAGAGTTTGTAAATTGTAACTCTTCTTCCCCATCCTTCCTCCCTTATCAGACATTACTGGTGAAGCACGTGACAGAACTATGACTCTGCAATTGAGGCTATGAGACTTCTCTGTCATATGCTATCACTAACATTCACTACAACCTCATCTAGTTCTGTCACAAAGCTTTCTGCTTACAAGAAAATTCTCATGTCTGGTCTTAAGCAAGCAAAAAATATTTTAGGCAAGTCTGAAGACAAGAATAATTAGGTCTCATGAAGCATATTATAGAATTTTTCTCTATAGAATAATTCACAAATGAATCCCAGATGAAATAGACCTAAATGTAATATTGCTCCTTCCATAAGGGACTATAGCCAGAAGATGGACATAGTTTTTATCTAAATGAAAATGTCTAGGTAATAACAAAGGGCAAGCAAAAAACAATGTCTGATCTCACTGGTTTTTCCATTTTTACTTTAAAGACAACAACACACCTCATGTTTATTCAAAAAATGGCTTACAACTAGCAGAGCAGAAACTCTTTGAAAAAATGCTTATAAAAGCACTCTTTCATGTTACTATTTCATCTTAACAACTCACTTGCTGAATACCTATTATTCATCGTGTGACACTATTAGACATTGTGCTACATCCTGTACACTTTGGTTCAAACCATACAGTCATGTAGAGGAGTCAGGCATACAAGCAATTATAATACAGGGCAATAAAGGATAGAAGAGAAGTGTAAAGTTCCAAAAGAACATACGACTACTGTGCAAAGTTCCAAAAGAACGTATGACTATTGGTAAAGGTACCATAACTCGATCTTGTAAAATAAAGAGGACTGTATCAATCAAGAGATTTTGGGCCAGGTGCAGTGGTTCACATCTGTAATCCCAACGCTTTGGGAGACTGAGGTGGGAGGATCACTTGAGACCAGGAGTTCAAGACGCCTGGGCAACATAAGGAGACCCAGCCTCTACAAATAATTTTTTTTTAAAGTAGCCAGGTGTGGTGGCTACTTCTCAGAAGCCTGAAGCAGGAGGATTGCTGAACCCAAGAGGTCAAGGTTGTAGTGAGCTGTGATTCTATCACTGCACTCCAGCCTGGGCGACAGAGCAAGACCCTGCCTCAAAAAAAAAAAAAAAAAAAAAAAAAGAAGAGAATCAAGAGATTTTTGATGGCAAAATAACTCCAAAGAATTGTCTGAAACATTAAGAAAATTATCTGTCATAAGAAGTCCTGTGGTGGGGATGGCTCCAGGCCCAATAAAATATGTGGCTAAATGATGTTACCAAGGAACCAGATTCCTTCTACCTCTCTGCTCTGCCATCTTCAGGAAGTGCTTCATCCCTTGTGATCCCAAGACAGCTGTCAGTAGCAATAGGGGCCTTATGTTCTCTTGTTCACATACAAGAGGGGAAAGAATCTTCTCCCCCAGAAATAGAATGTCTACTTCCCTTCAAATCTGATTGGTACAAATAACAGTTTACAGGGAAGTGCCATGAGTTGACTGGTTTGAACGAATGGAAATCTACCACTGGAGGTGGTGACAAATCAGCTTCTCCAAGTCTGCTGCATGCATGAACAAAAACAGATTTCTGTTAGGAAAGAAGAGGAAAGTAGACATTAGATGGTCAGCTAACAGAATAGGCAAAGAATAAGAACTCCAAACAATGGGATAAACACACATAAGACAGAGGCACAGGGAACAAGAAACAGCATGGCTGGAGTGACAGGAAACCTAAGGTTGAACACAGTCTATAAACTCTTGAGAGTTTGTACCCCATTGACAAGATAAGTTAACAAAGGTATTTTACGTAGAGAAGCAATAAGTTCCTATATATATATATATTTTTTTTTGAGACGGAGTCTAGCTCTGTCGCCTAGGATGAAGTGCAGTGGCGCAATCTTAGTTCACTGCAACCTCCGCCTCCTGGGGACAAGTGATTCTCCTGCCTCAGCCTCCCGAGTAGCTGGGATTACAGGCACCCACCACCACGCCTGGCTAATTTTTGTACCTTTAGGAGAGACAGGGTTTCGCCATGTTGGCCAGACTGGTTTTGAACTCCTGACCTCAGGTGATCTGCCCACCTCGGCCTCCCAAAGTGCTGGGATTACAGGTGTGAGCCACTGCATCTGACCTGTTTTTTTAAGAACATAATTGTCATAGTAATATAGAGAATAGCCAGAGATGGAGAGGTACAGTGAGAGAACAAGTTGCAGAGACTTAGCTGGCAGGCTGTTTAGTAAGTAGTCCAGACTAATAAGGGAGTGGCAATAGAGAGGAAAAAAATGGAGTAAAAAAATACATACAAGGTAGAAAAGCTGCAAGATTTCCATACCTATTTTAACAGATGAGAAAATTAATCTTCAGATAGGTTAAGTGACTCGCTTTAAGATCATAAAACTATAAACATCAGTCAGAATCTAAATGGAGGTTTGATTCCCAGTCCAGTGTTCTATTATATCACAACTATACCTAAAAACCCCAACGATGCTCTAAAAGGGAACTATTTTGAATCCTGTAAACTTAAAGAATGTTCTGTGTATTGGATTAAAGTGTTTCCTATCTATTCCAAGTGTCCCTATCTATTTCAATCTTAACATAATGTTCACATGTCACACAATGACATGGATTTAATTTCAATTTATAAAACTAAGTATATTATGTTTCTAAAGTTACTATATTATTTGAAATAGTAAGGGTATCTGAAAGACTCAATTTGTGATGTCAAATTTACAAACTGTCCAAAATTTTAAAATAAAAAAAAAAAAACCACCACAGCGTGGTGGTTCTTAAATCTTGACCTTGTTCTGCAAATAAGTGCTGAATGTCCGAATGTCATTATAAATCTGGAATCAGCAGACACTTGAAAACTTTAATTGAAAGTATGCCTCAGCTGGGCATGGTGGCTCACACCTATAATCCTAGCACTTTGGGAGGCCAAGGCTGGAGGACTGCT
Organism: Papio anubis; assembly: GCF_008728515.1. NCBI lineage: Eukaryota > Metazoa > Chordata > Mammalia > Primates > Cercopithecidae > Papio > Papio anubis. The sequence continues at coordinate 13,240,753 of NC_044982.1, read as the reverse complement.
GGAGTCTTGGAGTTCAAGACCAGCCTGGACAGCACAGTGAAACCCCATCTCTACAAGAAGTACAAGTTAGCCAGGCATAGTGGCACATGCCCGTAGTCCCAGCTGCTCAGGAGGCTGAGGTGGAAAGATTGCTTGAGCCCAGGTAGTTGAGGTTGTGGTGAGCCATGATTGCACCACTGCAGCTTAGGTGACAGAGCAAGACCCTGTCTAAAACAAAGAAAATATGAAATAAATAAAGCCTCTTTCTGAAACTTTGGATTCTGATAACTAACTTCCACTAGTATTCACCTAAAAAGAAAACTGGGCCAGGCATGTTGGCTCACACCTATAATCCCAGCAATTTGGGAGGCTGAGGCAGGTGGACAACCTTAGGTAAGGAGCTTGAGATAAGCCTGGCCAATGGGCCGAAACCCTGTTTCTACTAAAAATACAATAATTAGCCAGGTGTGGTGGCACGTACCTATAGTCCCAGCTACTTGGGAAGCTGAGGCAGGAGAGAATCGCTGGAACCCGGGAGGCAGCAGTCGCAGTGAGCCGGGATCACGCCATTGCACTCCAGCCTGGGCGACAGAGCGAGACTCCGTCTCAAGAAAAAAGAAAAAAAAGTCAAAAGAAAAACTGTTATCTCACTTTAATAATGATACTGTACCTGTTTTAGAAAAAGTCACTTGCCTAATTCTTCTAGAGTGGTGAACTTTGATTTTGCTTTATTACCATTGTACCAGGACCGGGTTAACAGGAAAATGGTTTTAAATAAAGCCTAGGCAACACTACAAGACCCTGTCTCTCACAACAAAAATGAGCAAGGCATGGTGGCACTTGCCTGTAATCCCAGCTACTCGGGAGGCTGAGGCAGGAGGCTCGCTGGAGCCCAGAAGGCCAAGGCAGCACTGAGTTATGACCGCACTCAGCCTGGTGTCAAAGTGAGACTCTGTCTCAAGAAAATTAAAAAGTGATAAAATAAAAAATAAACATTATTTCCATTAAAAATTATATAATAAACAATATGTTTTTTACTTTACAGGGTTAAACCTTAGTCTTCTGCTTCTTGATTCAATTAACAACTTCAATGAATACCCATGTGCCAGGCACTGTGCTAGATGCTAGAAATGCAAATGTGAGCCTAGTTGTACTATAGTTATTCAGACATACATTTGCATAATTATTTGAGTAATGTCAGTTTTCCCCACTAAATAAGTATAGTATTATTTTTATTCAACCAAAACAGGTCTGTAAATGTACAAAGATGATGCCTAAAACATCAACTTCATAATATATTATTCTGTCAATGACACCAGGATTCTTTCACTCACCAGGCTAGAAATTCTTTCTTTTCAGCACCCACAAATGATTTTTCTTAAAACACACCTGTTAAAACACTCAACAAACCAGGAATATAAGGAAACTACCTGAACATAATAAAGGTTTTATATAAAAAACTCATGTTAGTATCATACTCAACAGGAAAGACTGAAAATGTTTCCTCTAACATCAGGAACAAGCCAAGGATGCCTGCTTTTACCACTTCCAGTCAACACAGTACCGGAAGTCCCAGCTGAGATTAGGCAAGGAAAAAAATAAAAGGCATCCAAATTGGAAAGCAAGAAGTAAATTAACTGTTTGCAAATGACACGCTCCTATATGTAGAAAACTCCACAAAAAAGATTCCATACACACAAGAAAACTATTAGAATAAATTCTGTAAAGTTGTACGATACAAAATTAACACACAAAAATGAGTTGCATTCTTAAACATTAACAATGAATAATCCAAAAGAGAAATTAAGACAAGAATCCTATCTAAAATCACATCAAAAAGAATAAAATACTTAGGAATAAACCTAGCGAAGGAGACAAAAGACTTTTACACTGAAAACTAAAAAAACACTGCTGAAATAAAGACACAAAAAAATGGAAAGATATTCCATGTTCGTGGACTGGAAGACAGTATTTACATGTCAACATTACCCAAAGCAATCTACAGATTCAATACAATTCCTAACAAAATACTAATAGCCTATTTTTTGCAGAAATAGAAAAACCCATTCTAAAATTCATATGGCATCTCAAGGAATCCCAAACTACCAAAACAATCTTGAAAAGAACAAAGTGAAGTCTCACACTTCTTGATTTCAAAAGTTACTATAAAGCTACAGTAATTAAAATAGAGTGGCATTGGCATGAAAACAAACTTATGGACCAATGGAATAGAATACAGAGCCCAGAAATAAACCCTCAAACTTGTGGTCAAATAATTTTCAACAAAGGTGCCAAGATCATTTAATGGGAAACGGACAGTTTTCTCAACAAATGGTAATGCAAAAACCCACACATATGGTAATAGACATCCACACAAAGACTTAAATTAAGAGACAGAACTATAAAATTCTTAAAAAAAAAAAAAAAAATTGCTGGGCACAGTAGCTCATGCCTGTAATCCAGCACCTTGGGTTGAGGCGGGAGGACCACCTGAGTCCAAAAGTTTGAGACCAGCCTGAGCAACACAGTGAGACCCCATCTCCTCAGAAAATTAAAAAAACTTAGCCAGACGTGGACGTATAAGCCTGTAGTCCCAGCTATTCAGGAAGCTGAGATGGGAGGGCTGTTTGAGCCCAGAATTCACAGCTACTGTAAGCCATAATCACACTAGTGCACTTCAGCCTGAGTGACAGAGCCAGAATCTACCTATCTTTAAAAAAGAAAGAAAACATAGGGGAAAAGCTTCCTGACAGTGGATTTGATAATGATTTATTGATTATGACACCAAAAGCATAAGCAACAAAAGAAAATCTAGGTAAGCTGGATTTCATCAAAATTAAAAACTTTGTGTGCATCAAAGGACACTATCAACAGGGTGAAAAGGCAGCCTACAGAATGGGAGAAAACATTTGCAAATCATGTCTGATAAGGGATTGATATTCAGCATACATAAGTAACTTCCACAACTCAACAACAACAACAAAAACCTAATTAGAAAGCAGGGAAATAATGTGAATAGATATTTTTCTTAAAAAAATACAAAAGATTAATAAGCACATGAAAAGATGCTTAATATCACCAATCATTTTTAAAAAATGCAAACCAAAAACACAATGAAATACCACTTCACACTCATTAGGATGAATATGAGGAAAACAAACAAACAAACGGCAAATAACAAGAATTGGTGAGGATATAGAGAAACTGGAACCCTTGTGCACTGCTAGTGGGAATGTAAAATTTTCTGGCTATAAAATTCATAAAAGAAATGAAAGCAGAGACTCGGATATTTTTACATCCATGTTGACAGCAGCATTTTTCACAACAGTTAAAATGTGGATGCAACTTAAGTGCCCATCGATGGATGAACAAACAAAATGTAAAAATGGAGTATTATTCAGCCTTAAAAAGAAAGCAAATTATGACACATGCTACAATATGGATGGACCTTGATGACATTATACTAAGTGAAATAAGCCAGATATAGAAGGACAAATGCTGTATAATTTCACTTATATGTGGTACTTACAGTTGTCAAAATAAAAGAGACAGTAGAATTGTGGTTGCCAGGGTCTGGGAGTAAGGGAAAATGGAGAGTTTCAGTTGAGAAACATGTAGTCATGAGCCTAAGAAAACTCCAAATGAAAGAATTCTACAGATGGATGGTGGTGATGGCTACACAACAATGTAAATGTACTTATGCCACAGAACTATACACTTAAAAATGGTTAAGATGGTAAATTTTATGTGTATTTTACCACAACTAAGCACACAGATTTCTGCTATCCATATCCCTCCTACTGACTTTATCCCGGTCTAAGATATCTTCATACTCGGGTTACTATAGCAGCTACTGTCTTCCTTGGTTCATTCCATTCTCTCCTCACTCTAACTTAACCTGTAGATCATTAACAGATTTACCTTCCTGGTTTACTACATTAATCCCTGGCTTCCAAACTTTCAAAGGCTCTCTATACCTTGCACAACAGGATAAAAGTAGAAATCTCAATTTAGCACTCAAACTCTTCTACAGACAAATAGCTTTCCAATCGCCTGAAGTTTCCTAAGGAAAACATTCTCCTCAGGAAATTCAGTTGTCAGCTCAACCTGGTCTTCCTCTATTTCCCTCCCCCTAAACTAATCTTCACTTTACACTCTCGCTTTTTCCTCACAAAGTAATTGCTACAATCTCTCGGTAAATCTAAATTTTCATAGGCCAGCTCAAGTCCCAACTGTCCCACGTTCTTTGGATTCCTGGGGTCTCACTCATCTCTCTCTATCCTGTATACCAACAGCATTCTTTGCATTAGCAGAACTCACTAGATTGTCTTCGAGACTCATGTTGGTACACCTAATCTTTCCAACAAGAACGTGAGGGAAAAATCTATATATCAATGGCAAAAACTGCAGTTACTTTTGCACCAACCTAATATTATGTTTCTTTCCCTTCTTCCACATCATTCATCTAATGCAAAACAAAAAGCAGACCTTCAACAGTCACGTATGTAATTTTGGATGTGTGAGCTTCAGTGACTAGAACCTGAAATCAGAATAACTTTGGCATTACTGCACTTCCAAAGGTTTACCTGTGACACAATAAATAAAAATGTTGTGACTCAACAAGATGATACATGGAAACTAGGTAGTGTAATCTAGAAATCAACACAGCTGTTTTAAATCCTAAAATTAGAGTCTGATACAAAAACCTTGTTTAAATGCTGGTGTTGGGACACAAAACATAGTAATCAGGTTTTGTGGGACAGAATATTGACCTATGAGTTTTACTGAATTCATGCAAGAATGAGCCATGCTAAAACTGGGTGAAAACGTAGTCACGAGCCTAAGAAAACTCCAAATAAAATACCACTCCGTTTTTATTAAGTTCAGGTTAGGGGAAAAAAAATCTTTTTTCATCAGTTACTTGAAGTAGCTGTCAGAATGAGACAGAAGCTCTTATTTTCGCTTTCAACTTTATTACACCAAAACCTATGGACAGGGGTGGGTAGTGAATGGTGAAGAATGCAATCAATGAAGAGTAAGCACCTCAGGAGTGTAGTAAAAACGAGCTCTCTAAATGGGGTGCAGAAGCCCACATCTTAGTTTTGGTCTAATCCATCGCCAGCTGTAGGATCCACAAGTCACTCGCCTCTCTGGGTCTGGTTTTCCGGCTCTAAAACAATATTCACACCTTTAGATCTCTAAAAGTTTTTCTGACTCCAAAATTCCATGACAAGTCTAATAACAGTTCCTATTAACAACGTATGATACTTACAAAGCAATTTCAAGTCTTTCTTCCACATTTCAGGAAGAAAGCAATTCATTTCAGCAATCTAAAGGAAACAGACGCTGTTCCGGGACAAAAGATTGTTAGTTGACCAGGCCGGGAGCAGTGGCTCACACCTGTAATCCCAGTACTTTGGGAGGACGAGGCCGGCGGATCACCAGAGGTCAGGAGCTCGAGACCAGTCCGGCCAACATAGTGAAACCACGTCTCTACTAAAAATACAAAAACTAGCCGGGAGTGGTGGCGGGCGCCCGTAATCCCAGCTACTTGGGAGGCTGAGACAGGAGAATCGCTTGAATCTGGGAGGCGGAGGTTGCAGTGAGCCGAGATAGCACCACTGTTCTCCTCTCCCCCCCTCCCCCCAAAAAAGGTTGTTAGTTGAAAAAGCTAAGTAATTCTGTAAAAATGTCTACTTTCTCGTTACAGTAAGATGTTTTCGCAGAGGAAACAGTGCTCTGGTAAAGATAACCAAGACTACTTCTGTAAATTAGGCCTACTCCAGAGTACTTATTATCTGTGTTGGTATGTGAAGACGTGCTATTGTAGTTCAAAGGAGAAACAACACTCCTCAGAGTTTCTCCAAAAACGGTGAGAAAGTTCTCACCCTCGGGGTAAAGCTAGCAAACACTGTGCAAATAAGGTAATGAAATATGCACACTTTTTGCCATTCAAGTAGTCCAACAAGCACAGCCTCTTCTTCTTTATCAAACACTCGGTATTGTCTCCCTCCCAACCTGTCAAAGCTCAATCCCAGGTTTATTCCGCAACAGTAACTTACCCGGACAATCTAACTTCCCCTGGGAGTAGCAGTCCACAGGCCTGCTCCCTTCCCAGTCCCCGCCGGCCACTCTCACGCCCACCCCTGGCGGTCGCAACCCCGCACCCGGGTAAACACGCGCCCCCGTCTCGGGAGCGGTTTCTCCGCGTCCTGGGAGCTGCGGGTCCCGCCCCTCGGCGCCCAGAGCCCAGAGCGGGCCGGGCGACCGTCGCGGCTCCCTCGGGTCGCTCTCCCCGCCCCAAGCGCCACACCTCGCGCCCCTGCCCCCGGGACGGCGGCGCGCTCCAGCCCGCCCCTCGGAGCGCACAGAGACCGGCCAGTCCGGCGCCGCGGCGCCTCAGCCCCAGACGAACGACTCGCCCCTCCCCGCCCGGCGCCCCAGCGCCTCCCGCGGCGGCTCGGCCCCAGCCCCCGCACCCCCACGCCTAGGAACAGCCCCTTCCTCGCCCGGACGCCCCTCGCCACTCCGGACACAGCCTCGGCTCCACAGCCTCAGAGACACCGAGGGACACTCACCCCGGAGGCTCCTCCCGCCGCTGCTGCTGCCGCTGGGACCGCTGCAGTCGCCCCCGCCGCCGCCGCCACCAGCACCGCCGTCCGCACCGGCGCCAGCACCCCCAGCCATCCTCCTCCCACCGCCGCCGCCGCCCTCTCCTCTCCTGTCAGTGGCTCAGGCTCCGGGACTGCTCCAGGTTCTCCTCGCCGCCATTTTGACTCCTAGAGGGAGCAGGAGGGGCTCGGCTCGGCGCGGCCCTGGGGCGCCTGCGCGGCGCTGCGGAGTCAGCCTGAGCCCCCGCCCTCCCCTGCCGTCGGCGCGCTCAGGGTCACGTGACCCGACGTCGCCGCGCGCGTCGGGCCGCGTGGGGGGCGGTGCGTTCGCTGGAGCCGTGGGAGCCGAGTGCGCGCGCATTATTCTTGGTAGTGGGTTGGGAGCGGGGTATCGGGTCGGTGGGAGTTTGCAGCTTGTGGCAACATCCTGTTTAGTCCAGCGAATTGCGACACATTATTAAATGTATCAGAATAGAATTATGAGGACTGTGTCACTACTACGACACCGGATGGCCATTTCCACCAGTTCATGTTTCCGTTCGGCGGCCGGCATCCCTCGGGTGGTCGCATGCAATGAGTGCATCTTTCTCGAAGAGAACTGCTCTTGCGCTGAAAGTCCTTGATGACAGTCCTGGCATTCCGGTGGCTGCTTCTTGGCAGTGAGCACTTGTCTATCGTAAGCGCTTGTCTGCATGGTACTTTTACAGGCACCACCTTGCTACTTGTGTAGTAGGTTAAAAAATCTTTAAGAGACTGAAAAGTTTTCCTTAACAAGATACCCCTGTAAACAAAGGACAAAATTGATGAAAACACACAGTCCCCATGTGAGAGAGCCAAGTTGCTCTTCCCTAGATGCCCCTTGTTTGGGAGTTTGCAATAATTTCAGCGATGCAGTAACAGGAACGCTATATTTATGGGGCACTGTGGTTTTCAAAAGAGATACATGGTTTTCGTTTGAACGCCAAACTCACCCTTTGTGGTAGTCAGGATAGGTGTTTTTATCGCTGTTTTACAGTCAAGGAGACAGGCTCAGAAATACTAACAAGTAGGCAAGCCAAGATCAGAACTCAGGCATTCTGAACCCGGTGACCAGGAACCGTTACACCGTTTCCTCTGATAGACCTTAGCAACTCTGGGAATTTATTTGAAAGTTTTGTATTTGCATTTTCAATCTCTACTCATTGTTTGAGAAACAAGTTTTGTGTCACACAGTTTTTTGTTTTGTTTTGTTTTGTTTTGTTCTGAAACCGCCTTTACGCTTCGAAGGATAAGAGCAATTTGGAATTTTGTGATGTGTTTTTAACCATCTCTTGATCCTCCATTAATTTTATGCCTTTCATATTCAGTGGGAGACTGACTATCATTGTTGTTTTCCTCTGGGCTTGCTTCAGATTTGTATTTTCTTCACCCTCATTCTTCATCACCTTACTTCCTTGAAAAGGATAGCTCTTTCCAATTTGTATTACTTCATTTTGTTTACCCATCTCACCCCTTTCACCCTCTTACCCAATCCTTGAAGGTCTGGAGACTAGCAGAGATTGTAGCAGTCCCTTGCCTGAAATTCCCCTCTAGCCGGTAAGGGTCACTTCAGTTGAATATACAGCCTCAGGGAGAATAGACAAGAAATGCATGGAAAAGTGAGAAAATACAAAGGAAATAGGTCCATCTAATTGGAGCCTATGACTACCTCTGAGTGTCCACCTCTTGTTCCACACTTTTATACTTCCCCAAAGGCGTAAGTGAACCTTATCTAAATTCAAGCCATTTACTATTATTTTCCATCATTTTACCTTTGTCTTAATTTGCTAAATACAGTTGACACTTGAACAACACGGGTTTGAACTGTGCGGGTCGCTCAATGCAACCTGGTACACGGGATTCTAAACACCTTATTGAGAGGGCCGACTTTTCTTATACTCAGGTTCCACAGGGCGAACAGGCAAACTTGAGTATGCTTGGATTGGGGTATATGCGGTGGGTCCTGGAACCAATCCCATGTATATAGTATATGGGGGATGACTGTATTGCATTAACTGAAAGAGCTATGATTAGCAAACTAAACAGTGGTGTGTAAACACTGCTTCCTTATAATTTATGAAAATGTTAGATCAGTCCCCACCGTTTACACTTATTACTAACCTTTATTACTTGACTTTGTTTCTATTTCCCAAAGTTTAAAAAACAAAATGAAAATGATAACAATAATAGAATTGTAAGTAATTTCAGGATAACACTTTTTCTAACAGCCTTTGATGTGGAAATCTAAAACTTTTTGAAAAGCCAAGTAAGGTCTCTGGTTTCACCTTGTCCTTTTGTCTGTCTGCACAGCTGGAGACTTCTAGTAGACTGTTTGGATCTAGAAACCATTTGTAAGTGATCCATGATTTTTTTCTACCCTGCAGTTCATTCACTTTTTCCTTATTATACCATTTAGCTGCACTTTTGACATCCTGAATTAGCTCAGTTTACACACTCATCAGAATTTAGATGTTTATTTTAGTTCAGTCGGACACACATTTAAAGATTCTAGTACCATGTGCCAAGCACGGTACTACATGGTAGGGGTAAACAATAAATGGATCTTTGTACTTGAGGAGCTTAGAATCTAAATAAGAAGACAGAGCGAAAAACATTTTTTTAAAGGCTAGTGTTAAGATGGTACTACGTGGTGGTTAACAGCATGGGTTCTATAATCAGATAGATCTGGATATGACACAAATAAGTCAACCAGAACCTTTTCTGGAAATTTTTGCCACACTCTCAGAGATGTTTCTTCTTACTCTATTTCTCTGGGATTATGACTCAAAAGGACATGTGAATTGGCTTTGTTTGCCAATGAGGGGAAAGCCATGTGCAGTACGAAAGAAGGAAGACCATAAACAAAGAAACAGAAGGTGAGAGAAAGTAAAGCCATGACATTATTTGAATACCTGGGCCTACCTGGGCCTGAAACCAACCCACCACTGGTCTTTTCATTTTTAGAAGCCATTGAGTTGCCCTAACACCTCTTTTTATCTTAAGTTAGTTGGAAATGGGTAAAAACAGTGAAATTCTGTGGCTTGCAACCAAAAGTCCTGAATTTATGTTTTGTTCCTTTCTCCGCTCCCTCCATCAGTGAATGGCATCCCATCTACCTGGTCATGTATGCTGAAAATCAGAGTAATAAACATCTCATGGTATATTCCATGTTCTACCACTCCAGTCTTTTCCTTCCTTTGTGCCCCCTTTTCTGCCATACATAACCATCCACTGAAGCCCATTCCCAGACTCTTCTTCCTGGAAATACAGGATGGAAGCTGGGTTTTTGAAATTAAGGAGAAAAGATAAATTTTATCTCCCCCTATTTCTCTGCGTGTAACAATCCTGTTTTCATACACTTTTCTGAATTTCCTGAAGTCTAAAAGGTGAAGAGGATTGAAAACCCCAGAACAGTGATAAGTACCTTGTAGATGCTTAATTAAGAAGTGCTCAATAATTATTCAATTTTCATTTTTTTTTTTCCTCGAGACAGAGTCATGGTCTGTCACCCAGGCTGGAGTGCAATGGCACGATCTTGGCTCACTTCAACCTCCGCCTCCGGGGTTCAAGTGATTCTCCTGCCTCAGCCTACCAAGTAGCTGGGATTACAGGTGCGCGCCACCATGCCTGACTAATTTTATGTATTTTTAGTAGAGACAGGGTTTCACCATGTTGGCTAGGCTGGTCTCGAACTCCTGACCTTGTGATCTGCCCACCTTGGCCTCCCAAAGTGCTGGGATTACAGGCGTGAGCCACTGCGCACGGCCTTAATAATTATTAAATTAACAAATAATAAAATTAATAAAGCTTTTAGAAAATAATATTGGAAAATATTCATTGCCTTGGGGAAGATGAGCAAGTCACAGAAAATATTAATCATGAAGACAGAATTCATAGATTCAACTGTATTTAAAATATGAACTTAAGTGCATCAAAATGTACTGATACGGTTTGGATGTTTGTCCCCTCCAAATCTCATGTTGAAATGTAATCTCTAGTGTTGCAAGTGGGACCTGGTGGGAGGTGTTTGGATCATGGAGGCAGATCCCTCATGAATGCTTAGCACCATCCCCTTGTGATGGTGGTGGGAGGCAGACAGGTTCCTAGGCAGGAAGGGGTGGGTCCCTGGTGAAACCCCATCTTCAAACCAGAGATGGCCTAAAGCCTGGGAGCCAGGCTGCCAGTTCCCAGTGAAGTCCGTGACCTGGAGTGAGAACGTCTTGATGCCTTTGAGCCAATCAAGTGGTGCTTTTTCCAGGCCTGCCCACAGACCAATCAGCATGCATTTCCTCCTGCCCATGGACCAATCAGCATGCACTTCATTCTGCGCCAATAACTCCCCCACCCCTCCAGGCCCAGCCTGACTCACAGACTCATTGACAGTACGCACTTTGGGTCTCCTCTCCTCTGAGAGCTGTTTGGTTGCCCAATAAAACTCTTCTCCACTTTGTTTACCCTCCCTCCAGTTGTCCATGTAACCTATTCTTCCTGGACATGAGACAAGAACTCGCGGACCTTCAAACGGCGGGAGTGAAAGAAGCTGTAACACTTTCCTGACTGGCTCGCTAGGCTATGGGTGGTGACATACTCCCAGACGGTAGGAGTGAAGAGTGGCGAACCTTCTGGGGCCCAGAACTCGGGATTCCCCAAGCCAGAGTTGTAACACTGTGGCCCTCCTGCCCTCCGCGGGTGCTGGGCTACTGCCTCATGTGATAGGAAGCAGTGGCAGGGCTCGGCCAGCCCAGGAGCTGCAGGCTAGAGTGGGGTGATGGGATTGAAAGAGCTTTAATACAAATGGGCTGAAACATGCCCCCCGCCCAAAACACACCCCTCTGCTTGCTGTGCTGTGGGTGACAAGAAGGAGAGAAGAGCTGCGGCCCTTCTGGGAGCCTAGACCTCAGGCTAGGGCTGTGACGTGCTATAGCACTCTCTTTGGTGCTCTGTGGTTCCTGGTGTTTCCAGGCTTTTGGGTGCCACTGTGTTTGCCTTGTCCAGACGCTGGTGCCCACAGTGGAAGCTGCTTGTGGGTATGTCTGGTCCAGCTGCAGCCTCGCATACAGCCGGCGTCTGTGCCAGTGCCTGGAGCTGCCCACCCCACCACAGCAGCCAGCGTACCTGGCTGTGTGCAGTGGCCAGATCCCGTGCTGGCTCACTCACATACCCCTCACTGCTCTGCACCTGGCTCGTCCTTGGCAAGCATGGGATCCACACTGGTAGCGCAAGCCAAGCACAGCCTGCCAGGCCGAGTGGGCAGAATGAGCCCAGCAGGTGTGAACAAAACTCAAGCAGAGGTGCTGCTGGCCACAGAGGTTTCCAGCTGGCGAAGCTGCACGTGAAGGATCCTGTGACATTTTGGGATGAGTGAGTTCTCTGAATTCACCGGTGATCTGGTTGTTGAAAAGGGTGTGCACCACCCCCCCACCGACCAGTCCATCTCTTGCCATGTGGCACTACTTGCTCTCCCTTTGCCTTCCACCATGATTATAATCTTTCTAGGATCTCACCAGTAAAGCCTGCAGAACTGTGAGCCAATTAAACCTCTTTTTAAAATAGATTACCCAGACTTAGGTATTTATAGCAACACGAAAACGGACTAACACATATACAATAGAGGGAAAAGACAAGCCATAAAATGGAAAAAGATATTCGTAATATATAAAACCAAAAAACAGCTTATATCCAGCATATATAAAGAATGCTTACGTTTTAGTAAGAACAAGACAACCAAACAGGAATGACAAAAGACTTGAACAGCTGGGTGCAGTGGCTCATGGCGGTTATCCCAGCACTTTGGGAGGCCCAGGTGGGTGGTTCTCTTGAGCCCAAGGGTTCAAGACCAGCCTAGGCAACATGGCAAAACTCTGTCTCTACGAAAAAAGACATAAATTAGCTAGGTGACGTGGCATGTGCCTGTAGTCCTAGCTACTCAGGTGGCTGAGGTGGGAGGATTATTTGAGCCTGGGAGGTGGAGGTTGCTGTGAGCTGAGATCACACCATTGCACTCCAGCCTGGGTGACAGAGTGAGACCCTGTCTCAAAAAAAACAAAACAAACAAAAAACCCAAAAACAAAAAAAATTTAGACAAATTAAATTTAATAGAGTTTACTTGGTTAAAATGATTTGTGAATTGGGCAGACCCCTGAGCCAGAAGAGGTTCAGAGTGACTGTAGAGCTGCTATGCAGTCTGATAATATTTATGGATAGGAAAAGGAAAGTGATGTACAGAAAATGGAGGTGAGGTACTATATAGCGCATCCTCGACATAAGTAACGCCATCTTAGAAAAAGACTCCATCATATATTTATTTTTTTTGAGACGGAGTCTCGTTCTGTTGCCCAGGCTGGAGTGCAGTGGCATGATCTCAGCTCACTGCAAGCTCTGCCTCTTGGGTTCACACCATTCTCCTGCCTCAGCCTCCCAAGTAGCTGGGGCTACAGGCACCCGCCACCGCGCCCAACTACTGTTTTGTATTTTTAGTAGAGATGGGGTTTCACTGTGTTAGCCAGGATGGTCTCAATCTCTGACTTTGTGATCTGCCCGCCTTGGCCTCCCAAAGGGCTGGGATTACAGGCATGAGCCACCGCACCCGGCTCCATCATATATTTCAAAAGGCAAAATGCCAACAAGGTACAGATGTTCACAGACAACCCCCAACCAGATAAGATTGTAACCCTTTACTATCAGCCCTCACCAGATGACTCAAACACTTTAGCAGGACTTGATCAGGTGTTGACGGCCATTTTAACAGATACTGTCTTTCTGTTACTCGTGGTCAGCACCTGGCTTTTGCCTTTGAAGGCTCTGCCCAAATCACAGACTTTTCCTTGAAAGATGTTGATGACTGGCTGGATTAGCTCAGGACATTCTGCTTGTCCATGTCACTCTCCTTGGACTGGTTTGTTAACCCCTTTTACTATTTTCTTTTCTCCTGACGTTAAATTTTACTTTGATGTGGAAATTTTAATCTATGACATTTACACATTAAGCATACCACTATGTATGTTTGCAGTATTGACTGACTTGTGGATTGACGAGCCTGTGCCCCCATGGCTCTGACTAGAGTGAACGGGAAGTAATAAGAAGAATTGCCTGTTTGGTTACTCTATTAACTCATGGCTTTCATGACTGAATAAGCATCAGAAAAAGGTTGACCTTGTAGAAAGACACAAAAGTGCATGGACCTGGTTATGTTTGACCTTGTGCTGCTCATGACAGCTACAGAAACATCTGGGTTGGTTACAGCCTGGCAGTTGCCTTATTTGAATATGGTTTTAAGAGTTGGCCACCTATGATTGGCCAAAACTCTGATTAGCACAAAAGTAGGTTACAATTTGTTTATACATCCAGTCAGGTTACAGTTCACTATGTAGGAGAAACTTTTTTTTTTTTTTTGAGATAGGGTTTTTTTGAGATACTCACTCTGTTGCCCAGGCTGGTGTGCAGTGGCATGATCACAGCTCACTGCAGTCTTGACCTCCCCAGCCTCAGATGATTCTCCCAACTCAGCCTCCTGAGTAGCTAGGACTACAGATGTGCACCACCACACCTGGCTAATTTTTGTATTTTTTGTAGAGATGGGGTTTTGCCATATTGCCCAGGCTGGTCTCAATCTCCTGGGCTCAAGCAATCTGCCCATCTCGGCCTCCTAAAGTGCTGTGATTACAGGTGTGAGCCACCACATCTGGCCTGCAAGAAACCTTTAGGCCCAAGTTAAAATACATAAGGATGCAGCTTCAGGCTACACTGAATCTAATAATGGATACACCTACTATCTGATTTAACCTCCATATCCACGTTCTAAGAGAAATATGCGTTATTTTCCTGAGGCTATGTGCTTAGTAAATGATAGTGCTGGAATTTGACCTTTAATCTTTTGGACCCCAACTGCCAATCTTGTCATGTCATGTCAGTATAACAGAAATCCATTGAAGAATATCTGGATGTAATTCAGGAGAAGAGGAGGAATGTGAAATTTAAAAATGAAAAGGTGGCCAGGAGCAGTGGCTCAGGCCTGTAATTCTAGCACTTTGGGAGGGTGAGGTGGGTGGACTGGGAGTTCCTGAGGTCAGGAGTTCGAGACCAGCCTGATCAACATGGAGAAACTCCATCTCTACTAAAAATACAAAAATTAGCCGGGCGTGGTGGTGCATGCCTGTAATCCCAGCTACTCGGGAGGCTGAGACAGGAAAATTGCTTGAACCTGGGAGGCGGAGGTTGCAGTGAGCTGAGATCGTACCACTGCACTCCAGCCTGGGCAACAAGAGTGAAACTCCATCTCAAAAAAAAAAAAAAAGATGAAAAGGTGCCAGGTGTGGTGGCTTATGCCTGCAATCCTAGCACTTTGGGAGGCTGAGGCAAGAGAATTGCTTGAGCCCAGAAGTTTGAGACCATCAGCCTGGGCAAAATTGTGAGACTCTGTCTCTACCAAAAAAAAAATTAACTGGGCATGGTGATGCATGCCTGTGGTCCCACCTACTTGGGAGGCTGAGGTGAAAGGATTGCTTGGATCCAGGAGTTCAAGGCTGCAGTGAATGTAAACCAAAAATACAATTCTAAGGCCTCCCCCACCATCTAAATGAACCTCTCCTCTCTGCCAAGGGCATGCCACAGTTAACCCAACAGGGCAGCCATTAAATCTTAAGGCTCGAAAATAATCACCTTCAACTCTATGTCTCATATCCAGGATGCACTGATGCAAGAGGTGGGCTCCCAAGGCCTTGGGCAGCTGTTCCTGTGTGGCTCTGCAGGATACAGGCCCCGTGACTGCTTTCACAGGCTGGGATTGAGTGCCTGTGGCTTTTCCAGGTGCATGGTTCAAGCTGTTGGTGGATCTACCATTCTGGGTTCCGGTGAATGGTGGCTCTCTTCTCACAGCTCACTAGGCAGTGCCCTAGTAGAGACTCTGTGTGGGGGCTCCAACCTCACTTTTCCCCCTCCGTATTGCCATAGTAGAGATTCTCCATGAGGGCTCTGCCCCTGCAGCAAACTTCTGCCTGGACATCCAAGAGTTTTTATACATCCTCTAAAATTTAGCTGGAGACTCCCAAAGCTTGACTCTTGTCTTCTGTGCACCCACAGGACCAACACCACATGGAAGCTTCCAAGGCTTGGGGCTTGTTCCCTCTGAAGCAATGACCCAAACTCTATCTTGATCCTTTTTAGCCATGGCTGGAGCCAGAGTGGCTAGGATGCAGGGTACCATGTCTTGAGGCTGCACAGAGAAACAGGGTCCTGGGCTCTGCCCATGAAGCCATTTTTCCCTCCTAGGCCTCTGGGCCTGTGATGGGGGGAGCAGCTGTGAGGATCTCTGAAATACCCTGGAGAAATTTTCCTCATTGTCTTGGCTATTAACATTTGGCCTCTCTTTACTTATGCAAATTTTTATTGCCAGTGGCTTGAATTTCTCCCCACAAAATGGGTTTTTCTTTTCTACCACATGGTTAGGCTGCAAATTTTCCAAACTTTTATGCTCTGCTTCTGTTTTAAGCATAAGTTCCAATTTCAGACCATCCATTTGTGAACGCATATGACTGTATGCTTTCAGAAAAAGCTAGGTCAAATCTTGAATGCTTTGCTGCTTGGAAATTTCTTCTGCCAGATACCCTAAGTCATCTCTTTCAAGTTCAAAGTTCCACAGATCTCTAGGGCAGGGGCAAAATGCCACCAGTCTCTTTGCTAAGGCATAGCAAGAGTGGCCTTTGTTCTAGTTCTCAATAAGTTCCTCATCTCCATCTGAGACTAACTCAGCCTGGACTTCATTGTCCATATATCATACTATCAGCATTTTGGTCAAAACCATTCAACAAATCTCTAGGACGTTCCGAACTTTCCCACATCTTCCTGTCTTTTTCTGAGCCCTCCAAACTCTTCCAACCTCTGCCTATTATCCAGTTCCAAAGTGACTTCCACATTTTTAGGTATCTTTATAGCAGTACCCCACTCCTGTTACCAATTTTCTATATTAGTCTGTTTTTACACTGCTATAAAGAACTACCTGAAACTGGATAATTTATAAGGAAAAGAGATTTAATTGATTCATAGTTCCGCGTGGCTTGGGAGGCCTCAGTAAACTTACAATCATGGTGGAAGGCAACGGGGAGCAAGGGGCATGTCTTCCTATATCATCTTCTATTACTGTTGTGCTTACAATCCAAGTGTATTACTGATGTTGCCAGTTGCAGAACCTGAATGTGTTTCCCACTTTTGCAACTCTTCTGCTTTTGTTGCTTATTTATCTGAGTATCTCGATCATTGAGGTTGTGCAATTGTAAAGACAGACGCAAATACGAAGAGAGGCACTTTGTTCCTCAAAAGCCTTTGGCTCTTTTTTTCTCCCCTATTTTTCAGAGACTTTTGTTCTGAAGCCTTTGGTTCTTGAATGAGAATTAAACATGTTTTTCTAGAGAGGAATGAATTCGAGATATTTGGGGCTGAGGTAGTGCAATCTTAATTCATTATATAATTTTCTAGAACTTTAACACCAGTTTATTTAGAGCATGAACATTTATAAAAATCACATTAAAAAAGGGCAAGTGGGCGAGGGTGTCTTTCTCATTCATTGTGTACATACAGCTCAGAAAACCTGATCTCTAGGCTATAGCTCTAATTAAGTCCTTTTATATAACTGCAGAAGGAAGTTCTTGCATTGTGGGTCGCTGAGAATACATTGAATCCCAGCCCACTATACAATTTATTGAAAATTGTAGAGATTTGAGTTAACAGTGCTAGTCTTTTGTGACTTGCAGAAATTAAACTGAGGCATGCTGTTTGTATTGGTAATTTGAGCATCTAAAAGAGCTGTCTCCTGGGGTGGGGGTGGGTGGCAGGGAGCTTAATTGTGTTGTGGCTGAATTTGGAGTTGCCACTGTCAAAAGTGTTTTAAGGCTTTTGTCCCAGAGAAAGACTTAAAATGCTTAAATCTCACTTGAACTGCACTCTATTCTAAACTTCTCAAGATTAGGATTAAATCAGTCAAGCTTGCCTATTATTGAGCTCTTTCTCACTTTACTTCAGAATTTTTGTTGCTTTGTAAAAATTAAAAATGGGGTATTACTCGAAGAAAAAAGGCTTGACTAATATTGTCTTTCTTAAAGCTCTTTTGTTGTTAGCAATAGAAATCCAGCACCACCTAGTTTAAGCCCAAAGCAGGATTTATCATAAAGCATATAAAGAGAGGCCCAGAACTCAAGGAGAGGAAAGTGTCCTAACTTCAGAATAGGGAGAACCAGGGCTTTGAACACAGGTGGGATGTTCCCTCTGGCTCTTATGTCTGGTTCTTTGAGCAGCTTGGCTGCATTATTAACTCACTGTGGAAGGGCTTTCTTGCTAGGTAGAAAAAAAACATGGCTCCCAAGTTACAACATCTATCCCAACCAACAGACTGGGTCCCAACCCTCTCTTTGGTCCAATATTTGAGTCAAGTAGTGTAACAGCTGTGGTCAGGAAACAGAGCAATGTTGCACTAAATCATTTCTTACAGGACTCATGTAACCTAGAGGTGCTCAAATTATTATCTGGGGATATCTAAGGCAAAATTAGAGTTTACCTGGTGTGACTGGGCAGGATAAGCCAAGGGAAGACTGAGAACAAGGAGATGAGGTTAGGGAGGTGGCTAACCATGGTTCATGCAGGTCCTTGATTGGTTAGGGTAAGATTCCAGAGCACAGTTGCCCAGTGGAAATGTAACATGGGCTGGGCATGGTGGTTAACTCCCGTAATCCTAACATTTTGGGAGGCCGAGGCAGGTGGATTGCTTGAGGCCAGGAGTTCAATATCAGCCCAGCCAATATGGTGAGACATGCCCCAGAGTTAGGAGGTGGGGCCTTTGGGAAACAATTAGATCATAACACAGCCCTCATGAATATGATTAGTGCCCTTATAAAAGAGGCCCCAGAGAGCTACCTTGTTGCTTCCATCATATGAAGACACAACCAGAACAAGGAAGTGGGCCCTCACTGGACATGAAATCTACCAGCACATTGATTTTGAATTTCTAGCATCCAGAACTGTAAGAAATACATTTCTGTCCTTTATAAGTCACCCAGTCTGTTGTATTCTAACAGCCTGAACAGATTGAGAAAGTAACAGAAAGGAACAAAAGTAACTGAACTGCTTCTTAATATTCATAAGCATGAAAGGACAACCAAGGATCATAAGATATTTGAATAAAACTAGCAGGTTCAAAATGAATAAAAAAAAATGTACCCTAGAAGAAACACAGATAGTTCATGGAATAGAGATAACTTTTTAAAAGTTCAGATTAATATTGTGAAAGAAATCTAAAGTGATAGCATCTATAAAATACTAACAGGTGACTGTAAAAGCAAAAAATAGTATGTTTTAAAACTATAATTCTAAAATAAAAAAGCATGGGCTAGAAGAAAAAGTCAAGGAAATCTTGCAAAATGTAGAACAAGGGACAAAACGTTGATGAGTGAGAAAAAGGATGAAAGACAGA
This sequence comes from Papio anubis, assembly GCF_008728515.1. Classification (NCBI taxonomy): domain Eukaryota; kingdom Metazoa; phylum Chordata; class Mammalia; order Primates; family Cercopithecidae; genus Papio; species Papio anubis. The sequence goes on along the minus strand of NC_044982.1, from coordinate 13,221,688 downwards.
GGTGACCCGCTAAGAAGTGCCAATGTCCATCAATAAGAATTTTAGGTTGAGAACACAGAAAACAGAGAGAAGCAAATAAACAGGAATAGTGCTCCCAGAGTCAAAGAACCATGACTTCAGATAGAAAGGTCTTACCACTGCTAATCCATATGAATGGAAAAATACCCATATCTAACAGTATCCTGGAGGAACTTCACAATTCCAAGGACAAAAAGGAATGCTTAAAAGATTCCCAAAAGGAAAAAGAGGGCACTCCAAGGAATGACAACTATATTGGCATTTTATTTCTTATCAGCTCACTAGGTGCTGGAAAAGAAAGGAACAATGCCTTTTGAAAATCTCTGAAGGACAATGATTTTGAGCCCAGAGTTCTACAACCATTCAAATTAGCATTTAAATGGACATCAAAATATATATATTTTGATTTCCAAGGACTGAGGAACTTTATCACCTACAAACCCTTCCTGAAAGAACTGCTTAAGGATGTACTACAGCAAAATGAAAAGAAATCTAAGGAAGAGGAAGATACCAGCTGCAGAAACACAGCAATTCAAAGAAACCCTAGAGTGTTACTTGCGCAATAGGCCCCCGAAAGGAATAATGTGAAGACACAGAATCGTTGTAGTGGATAAAGTTTTATTACAGTACTAAATTTAAAAATCACAGTATATTTACTTTTCCCTCAAGAGAGTCTGGGCACAGTGCATCATGCCTGTAATCCCAGTACTTTGGGAGGCTGAGACAAGAGCATAGCTTGAGCCCAGGAGTTTGACATCAGCCTGGGTGACACAGTGAGACCCGTCTCTACCAAAGAATAAGAAAATTAGCCTTAGTGACAGATAATTACATCACCTTTTCTACTGGGTCCAAACACTCATTTGACCCTGCCATGAATATTTTTTATATCATCAGCAGACTGCAGAAATTTGTTCTTGGTTTTCAGTGTTAAGAATTAACCTACAGACAATTTATGGAAGATTTAATTTGCATTAGAGAACAGTGTGCTAAAAACTCTGCCAATGCCAGGGCATTTTAAGAGGTATATAAAGTATAGGTAGAGAGGAAGACAAAGGGAAGGAGTAGGGGTGCCAAGTCCCTCAGCTTACCCAGCAGAAAAGAGATACTTAGTGTGAGGTGGGGTTGGGACCCAGGGGAGGGTGGCAGGTGAGTTTAGGAGAGGATAGGACACGTGGGTGGAAAGTGAGGTGAATGAGGGCTGGGAGGTTGCAGGGGGCGCTGAGTGGAAAAGGCGGGGCAGAGCAGGGTGTGCTGAACGGAGAGAGTAGAGCAGAGCAGGGTTTGCAGGGTGGAAGGGGCGGTGCAGAGCAAGTGGTGCTGAGCAGAAGGGGTGGGGCAGAGCAGGGGGTGCTGGGCAGAAAAAGTGGGGTAGAACAGGGGGTGCTGAGCAGAAGAGGTGTGGCAGAGCACAGAGTGCTGACTGGAAAAAGCAGTGCAGCACAAAGAGTGGTGAGCGGAAGAGGTGGGGCAGAGCAGGGGGTGCTGGGCGGAAGGGGCGGGGTAGGGGCGGGGTAGGGGCGAAGGCAGAGCGCCCCCTCGTGGCTGGGGCGCCTGCGCAAACCAGCTGCCTCACGCTCACTGGAACTCGCGCTACTTGGCAGCACCTGACTTGTGCTGTCTTCGCCTGACTTTGTCTTACCTGAAGCGACATGCCTCTCCTGCGTGGGCGCTGTCCTGTCCGCCGCCACTACCGCGACGTGGCCCTGCTTGGCCTGCAGCCGGCTCCCCGCTTCGCCCACTCTGAGCCCGCGCGCCAGCGGCCCCTTTCTGCCGCCGTGAGTTGAGACCCAGCCATCATGGCGGCGCGGACAGGGCGGGCGGGAAGCGCGTGGCCCAGGCAGGGCGCCCCGACGGGTGGGAAGAAGGGAGGACAGGGCTTGCGGGCCTCGCGTGGGAGGCTCCTGTGGCTTGGCCGCCGTTGGGGGAGGTTCCTGGGAGAGGGTCGCAGGGAGGATGCTGTCGTCAGGCGCAGGGGCGGAAAGCCCGGGACCCTGAGGGCCGCGCGGGGATTGGGCCTCCTTGGTTGTTACCCTTTACCGGCACCTGGCTCGGGGGCGGGGCTATGGTTTCGCGGAGGAACGGTTTACCATCCTCGGACGTCCTCGGCACTGCCAAGATTTAACCTTTTCGATAAAATGGTGGAAATCCTGGGCCGCATCGAAATTCCACAGTGCGAAGGTTGGAACCGGAGAACCGTTGAAAAAAAAATCAGGTGATCCATGAATCGATTTTCAGCATTTTAGATTTCAGCATTTTAGATTTCCTGTTTCTAGGACAACGGTCTAGTTGATCAAAATGTTTTTTAAAGTACTTTTTGTTAGGCGGCAAGTCACTGGTCCAGGAAGCCATACTCAGCAGCGCATTTCATCTTCTCTTCCAGGAAATGGCTGTTGGACTTGTGGTGTTTTTTACGACCTTCTTAACACCAGCTGCGTACGTGCTAGGCAACCTGAAGCAGTTCAGAAATAATTAGATGGAAGAAGATGTTGAACAGCTGTTAACGTCCAAAAAACTTTCAGAAAAAGCTGTGTTTTTGTTAACGAGAGCAAGATTACCTAGTTGAGTGATGCAACCATTGTGGTATTCACTTTCCTCTTGTTTATGATGAATATTTTGCACTTTTTTAGTACTGTGCATTATATAGATGTATAGTGAAAAATGTTCTGCTTAAGTGTTAAATAAAACATTTATTTGTGCTTGGTAATATGTGTGCATATTATTTTCTAAACATCGTGAAAGCTGATGAAAATTTACTGAGAACTGCTGTGAAAGGTCAGACTTAGTGACTCAAAGAGTGACATTAAGCGTTACTGTATGGGAGTGAATGTATCTAGTGACATCACCTTTAAAAGATTAGATGTGGAGCTGCGAGGTAAGATAAGTTTAGCTAAATGGTTTTTATGTTCTGTTAGTACTGCCATGCCATACTTCACAATTTGCTGTAAGAAGTACAACCATTTCTTATCTTTGCCTCTTTAAATGACTACACTTCAGAAGGTGAAGAGTCGGTACATCTCCTATTTTATGTTCTCTTAGTCTTCTGTGAGGTTTGAAGAATCATACACATCTTTGAACTGTCTTAGCTGTTGATTATGCTGTTATCATGGGCAACATAGTTCAACTCTGAGCCTTGGTTTTCTTATCTCTGTAATGGGGACTTAAAATTGCTGTCTTGAAGGGATGTTGTGGGAATAAAACATTGAAGAAAAAGATAAAGTACCTCTCAACATAGTACCTGAAACAATAGTCAATAAATAGAAGTTATTGTTTGAGGATATACAAGGTTGCTAATATTCATTCATTCAACAAATACTGAATTCCTGTGATGTGCCAGTTATTGTGTGAGGTCAGTATACCCCAAATAGACTCCTTCCTTGTTTAGCTTACAGGTCTTAGAGGGCTAATGTTTTGTTACTTTAGTATTTTTACATCTCTATCTCAAAATTTATATTGATGTATTAGTCGATGTTCTCCATAGAAACAGAAAAAATAGGATGTGTATATATACACATTTATATATGGAGAGAGAGAGATTGGTTTATTTTAAGGAATTGGCTCATGGTTGTGGAAGCTGGCAGGTCAGAAATCTGCAGGACAGGCTGGTAGGCAGGAAGACACAGGAAGGAGTTGGAGTCCCAGTCTGAGGACAGTCTTCCGTCAGAATTCCCTTTTTGCTAAAGCCAGTCTTTAAAGCCTCTGACTGATTGGATGAGGTCCACCTACACTTTGAAGTATTACCTTCTTTACTCAAGGCCTACAGATTTAAATGTTAATCTCTTACAATCTTCACAGAAACACCTAAATAGTATTTGACCAGATACCTGGGAGCTGTGGCCTAGCCAAATTGACGCAAAATTAACCATCACAATTGGATAAAATAATTTTTCAGAGTGAGAGCATGAAAAAGGTTGGTGATACCCCTGAAATGTAAAGGTGTGAGCACAGTGGCTAATCAAAATCTTAGCAGTTTCTTAAGATCTACCTTTGCTGTTCACTGGTTGCAAACCTGCTCCTAGGCCCTTTACGTGAACTCCCATTGGGACACAGGCTCAATCTTCTGATTTCTTGTATTCAGTGAGACCTTGCTTTTGCTGCCAATTTTGAACTTACTTTTTCCTTCTCAAACTCTGGTGGCTTTGTATTTCGACTTCTGATGCCTGCCTTCATGTGCTCCAAATTATGGCAAAAGACAGCTTTACCCTCCTAGCTGGGGAAGAATATTGAGCTATAGGAATCTTTTCCATAGAACTTTAGCACTTAGTGTTCCGAACTGTTTGACACTCAAGTTACTGAGTACTCTTATACAATAATACTGTATGTTGGAAAATGGTAACTTATTTTGATGAATGAACTCTGTTGCCCTGTCTCGTTAATTTTACACTCATAAAGGTGTCACATTCAAGGTACAGTTTGTTCTTGTTTGGAGTAGTTTTGTTCTATAAAGGCACTGTGAACACTGTATTAATGAATACTGAACTAGGGGAAATTCAGAGTTAAGTTCCTGTGGGCCTCTGGTCATAACATTTTTGTCAGCCTCTCAGTCTAACTTATTTTATGTATGTTTCTTTTTAAAAACACCTTATTTAATATACAGATGCTCTTGGACTTAACAATGGGGTTACCTCCTTATAAACCCATTGTAAATTGAAAGTCCTGTAAATTGAAAATGCATTTAATCTACCTAACCTGAATATCATAGCTTAGCCTACCCTACCTTAAATGTGCTCAGAACACTTATAAATCAAGTGCTGTTTTAAATGGAACCTATTTATAGTTTATGCACACATGCATAAACACAGACATACAATATGATACTTTGGTAGGTTCAAGAGTTGGGGGAGTCACATCTCTAATGTTATGTGTGATGTCAGCCTTCAATCAGCTGAGCTTCCTTATTCTACGGTTCCCACCACACCTTGACTTGACATCACTGAGATTTCTACTTCTTTCTTCTCCATAGGACCCTGCTATTTTTCCTTTTACTTATTGAACCTTATCTTTTTGTAGTATGTGAACTATTTTATTTTTATTTTTATTTTTTGAGATAGTGTCTCACTGTATCGCCCAGGCTGGAGTGCAGTGGCACAATCATAGCTCACTGAAGCCTCAAACTCCTGGGCTCAAGTGATTTTCCCACCTTGGCTTCCCAAAGCTTTGGACTACAGGCATGAGCCACTGTGCCCAGCATATTCAACACTTTTTAACTCTGTTTGAAATCACCTTTGCCATAGTATCACACACTGTGGTTTGGCTGCTTCTTATTTCCCTGCTATGAATTTGATAGTTCTTTCTTAGTCTTAGCCTTTCTTTTCTGTTGTAAAATGTATTCTTTCTTTATATTCTCATTTGTGTGAATAACTTCAGTTACCATATACTTGTTTACCCTCATATCAATCACCCTGTCCCATATCTTTCTCCTGAAATCCAGTTAATTATGTGTATTTGCTTAACATTTCCTCTTGGATATTGTATAGACACTTCGGATTTAAAAATCCAAACCTGAAACTTTTCTCTCCTCAAACCTGCTCTCCTTCCTGTGCATTGAGTGATTCATTCAATATTTGATCATGTTTGGGCACTTACTGTACACCACTGTACACTGTGCTAGGAACTGGATATATACTGAGGAACCAAAAAGACAAAGTCAGTGCCCTAACTTGCTCTAGAAGAGGAGATAGACAAACATGTAGCCTTAAATACGTAATCATAAATAGGGTATGGAAAATAACCATGGGTCCTAACTTAAATTGGGGGAGGAGAGAGTCACAGAAGTTATGTTTGCTAACATGATATTTAAGTTAACCTGAAAGATAAATAGATGACGAGTGGGGGGAAAAACCGAAAATTTTAGGGAGAAAGAACATCATATATGACACCCTGAGGAGGCCAATATCTATAACATTTTGTAGAATTGAAGAAAGCAGTGTTTAAGGGTTTTGAGTGAGAAGGAAAGTGATACGAGAAGATGATGATGGGCAGGTGAGAGCCAAATCCTTACAGGCTGTGTTTTATGGACATTTAAGGTTTTATTATAACTACAAGTTGAGTACCTCTAATTTGAAAATCTGAAATCCAAAATGCTCCAAGATCTGTTAATGAGTGCTAACACGATGCTCAAAGGAAATGCTCATTGGAGCATTTCTGATTTTGGAATTTTAGCTTGGGGATGCTCAAGTGGTAAGTATAATGCACATATTTCAAAATCCAACAAAATTCAAAATCTGAAACACTTCTGGTCCCAAGCATTTTTTTCTTTTTTTGAGACAGGATCTTATTCTGTCACCCAGGCTGGAATGTAGTGGTGCTATCATGGCTTACTGCACCCTTGACATCCTGTTCTCAAGTGATCCTCTCACCTTAGTCCCTTGAATAGCTGGAACTACAGGCATGTGCCACCATGATCAACAAATTAAAAAACTTTTTTTTTTTTTTGGGATGGAGTCTTGCTATGTTGCCCAGACTGGTGTTGATCTCCTGGGCTCAAGTAATCCTCCTGCCTTGATCTCCCAAAGTGCTGGGATTACAGGCATGAGCTACTGCACCCAGCCCTAAGCATTTTGAATAAGAGATATTCAATCTATACAGGAAAAGGGTTTTCAGCAGGAAAGGGTTAGGATCTGGTTTTGGTAAGACAACCCAAGTACTTTATGAAAGTAAATACAATGAGAATTAGATCATGTTTGGCTTGAATCTCAAAAGTAAGCTAGTATGGTCATTTCAGCCACCAGAGATAGACAGGGAAGCCATCTTTGTCTCTACTGTAGCTCTAATTTTACAGTCTTTTTTTTTTTTTTTGATGGAGTTTCGTTCTTGTCACCCAGGCTGGAGTGCAATGACGTGATCTCGACTCACTGCAACCTCCTTCTCCTGGGTTCCAGCAATTCTCCTGCCTCAGCCTCCTGAGTAGCTGGGATTACAGGTGCCTGCCACCATACCTGGCTAGTTTTTTTTTTTTACCCCCGAGATGGAGCCCAGGCTGGAGTGCAGTGGCACATAATCAGCTCACTCACGGCAACCTCCGTCTTCTGATGTCAAGCGGACTCTCCTGCCTCAGCCTCCCAAGTAGCTGGGATTATAGGTGCCTGCCACCACACCCAGCTAGTTTTTGTATTTTTAATAGAGACGGGGTTTCACCATGTTGGCCAGGCTGGTCTCAAACTCTTGACCTCGTGATCGGCCCGCCTTGGCCTCCCAAACTGCTGGGATTACAGGCGTGAGCCACCACACCCAGTCAGTTTTTTGTATTTTTAGTAGAGATGGGGTTTCACCATGTTGGCCAGGGTGGTCTTGAACTCCTGACCTCAAGTGATCCACCCGCCTTGGCCTCCCAAAATACTGGGATTACAGGTGTGAGCCACGGTGCCTGGTCTAATTTTACAGTCTTAATAATTTTACATTTTGAACTTCTCTTACATTGACCACCTCTTTCCATCCAGGTTCAGCTTCATCTCTTAACAACTCTTAACTGTCTTGCTAACTATGCTCTTGTTATAGTCAACTACTCATATTTTCATACCCCTATCCTATCAGTGCACCAGTTTTTCAGATTGCCTCCAGCCTTTACATAGGTAGCTAATGTCTCTAAAACGCTTTTCTCCTCCAATTTCTACTTTGGCTTGGATAATTTTTACTCCTATTGCTCTCTCAACTCTCAGATTAAATGTGTCTGTTGGATAACCTGTCCATCTCCTGATCTAGGCTCACTGCAACCTCTGCCTCCCAGGTTCAAGCTATTCTCCTGCCTCAGCCTCCCAAGTAGCTGGGATTACATGCACCTGCCACCACGCCTGGCTAATTTTTGTATTTTTAGTAGAGACAGAGTTTCGTTGGCCAGGCTGGTCTCAAACTCCTGACCTCAGGTGATCCACCTGCCTTGGCCTCCCAAAGTGCTAGAATTATAGGTGTGAGCCACTGTCCCCAGCCACTTCTATTTCATTCTTGTAGGTTGCAGCCCTTTGAGGTCTTAACCCAAATTGACATGGGTTCACCCATTCACCTGATTCCTCTCCCAACCCAGATCGCTTTAGACTCTGGGCTGCAATCTCTGTTTACTTACCCACAAGAGACTGTCAAAAGCACTTTTTAGTCACTTCTTCCAGAATTGCCGAATGCAGGGCTGTCTTGGTCTCTGTATTTCACCAATGCCTGGCCTGGTAAGTCTTCAGTGTTTTGCAGTTCTTCAGTACCTTCAAGGAGATGTTTGTGTATTTTGTTCTACTTGTCTAGTTGATCAGCAGAAATAACTGGCTTTACTGACCCATTCTGCCAACCAGAAGTGCAAACCCACTATATGATCTGATTTTTCAGGTTTTGAAATATTTAATTTTTTTGCCACATCTGGCCTAGTAATCTGTTTTTAAAGCTATGGTTAAAGCAAATGAATAGCTTTCTTTATATAAGGTGAATGGAGAATTTGAAATAATCTTAAGTTCTGGTTAAAAAATGTTTTCTCTGACTTTTATTTTAGGTTTGGGGGTACATATGCAGATTCGTTAACATGGGTAAATTGTATGTCATGAGGTTTGGCTGTACAGATTATTTTGTCACCCAGGTAATAAGCATAGTACTCAACAGGAAGTTTTTCGATTCTCACCCTCCTCCCACCCTTCAAACTGAAGTAGGCCCCAATGTGTCTTGTTCCTTTGTTTCTGTGTGTACCCAGTGTTTCGCTCTGACTTAGAGAACATGTGATATTTGGTTTTCTCCTCCTGCATTAATTCACTTAGGACCTGTGTTAATTCACATAGGATAGTGGCCTCCAGCTCTATCCATGTTGGTGCAAAGGACATGATCTCCTTTGTTTTCATGGCTGCATAGTATTCCATGGTGTATATGTACCACATTTTCTTTATCCAGTCCACCACTGGTGGGCATTGTGATGGTCAATAATGGGTGTCAAGGTTATTGGATTGAAGGATGCAAAGTATTGGTCCTGGGTGTGTCTGTGAGGGTGTTGCCAAAGGAGATTAACATTTCAGTCAGTGGGCTGGGAAAGACAGACCCACCCTCAATCTGGTTGGGCACCATCTAATCAGCTGCCAGTGTGGCCAGAACATAAAGCAGGCAGAAAAACATGAAAAGACTAGACTGGCTTAGCCTCCCAGCCTAAATCTTTCTCCCGTGCTGGATGCTTCCTGCCCTCGAACATCAGACTCCAAGTTCTTCAGTTTTGGGACTTGGACTGGCTTCCTTGCTCCTCAGCTTGCAGACGGCCTATTGTGGGACCTTGTGATTGTGTGAGTTGATACTACTTAATAAACTTCCATATATATATGTATAAAATCCTGTTAGATCTGTCCCTCTGGAGAACCCTGACAAATACAGATTTTGGTACCAGGAGTGGTTCTAGAGGAACAGAATATTAACGATGGAGTTTTTTCATTGGTTTTAGGGTTTCTGGAGTTGGTTGCTTAATATGATTAGACTCCATAATGGTAAGGATGCTACTTCTAATAGTATGGAGAACACTGATACTCGTTGGCATGAACTGTTTAGAGAGTTATGCAAAGTAAATGTATTTGATGCCCCTGAGAGGCAAGGAGTTTAGTGACTCTATGCATAATACCTTTAACTATATGTGGAGGACCAAGGAACATAATGAAGTTGGTTGGTTGCTTGAGTTTAGTGACTCTATGCATAGTACCTTTAACTATATGTGGAGGACCAAGGAGCATAATTAAGTTGGTTGGTTGCTCCTAAGTTCACTGGACAAAGTGATGAAAGAAAATGATGAACTCAGGGATTCTAACTACCAGCTTCAGAAACAGATCCTGAGCCTCAAATCTTCTAAGATTGCCCTGAATGAGAGTCTTATCTCCTGTAGAGAAAGAGCTGAAATTGTAGAAAAACAGACATAAGCTCTTAGCACGTGTGTGACTGACCTGCAGTGAAAGGCAGATGCACAGCCTCACCAGGTGTATACTGTTAAAGTGAGGTCATTGATTGGAAAAGAATGGGACCCTGCAACTTGGAATGGGGACATGTGGGAGGACCCTGATGAAACTGGGGACAGTAAGCTTGTAAATTCTGATGAACCTTTTTTTGCCAGAAGAAACAGCTTCCCCATTCCCAGTAGTGGCAACATCCCCTTTCCGACCCCATGCTGCCATCAGCCTTTCCACCTTTGTCTGAGGAGATAAACCTTGCACGGCTGCCTGAGGCAACAGTGATGGCCTCCCCTGAGTCAGCTGCCAGGCAGGATGTTGCTTCTCCTTAGGAGCCACCCCCAACACCCCTGTTTGCTTCTAGAACTATAACTAAAGTCCCAGCAGGTCCCTAGAGGTGAGGTTGAGAGTGTGACCCATGAAGAGGTGCAATACACTCAAAGGAACTACTTGAGTTTTCTAATTTATATAAGCAAAAATCTAGAGAACAGGCATGGGAATGGAAATTAAGGTTGTGGGATAATGGTGGAAGGAACATAGAGTTGGATCAGGCTGAATTTATTGATTTGGGCCCACTAAGTAGGGTTTCTGCATTTAATGTTGTAGCTTGGGTAGTTAAAAAAGGTTCTAATGGTTTATTTGCTTGGTTAGCTGAAATATGGATTAAAAGATGGCCCACTGTGAGTGAGCTGGAAATGCCTGATCTCCCTTGGTCTGATGTAGAGGAAGGGATCCAAAGGCTTAGGGAGATTGGGATGGTGGAGAGGATTAGTCACTTTAGACCTACTCATCCCGGCTGGGAGGGTCCAGAAGGTACACCCTTGACCAATGGTTTGCAAAATAGATTTATGAGGGCAGCACCTGCATCTTTGAAAAGCCCTGTAATTGCTCTTCTCTGTATGTCAGATCTAACAGTGGGAACTGCAGTCACTCAAAGACAGAATTTAAATAAAATGGGAATAATTGGATCCCAAGGTGGCAGGGACCAAGTGGCAGCACTCAACCATCAAAGCCAAGGTCTGCGTAGCTACCATAATGGACAGCAGAGGCAAAGCAGCAATTAGAATAGTCTGACTTGTGTAGAGCTCTGGCATTGGCTAATTACATTGTTCCTAGAAGTGAAATTGTAGGAGGCCTACTGCATTCCTACATAATTTGTATAAGCAGAAAACTTCCAGGTTGAATGGACGAAAGACTAACTTGAATTATAAAAAGAGAGAATCGTGACTTGAGCCACTTTACAGATTCAGAACCCCTTGAATGAAGGGGAGGCCGGGTCTCCTTGAGGAAGGACCCCACTATACTACCGACAATTTCTGCCGTTAATCTTTCTCCCATCCTTCCCCACGGAGACATCCAGCCTTTTACCAGGGTAACTATACACTGGGGAAAGGGAAATGATCAGACATTTTGGGGATTACTGGACACTGGCTCTGAGCTGATGTTGATTCCAGGGGACTCAAAACATCACTGTGGTCCTCCAGTTAAAGTAGGGACTTACAGAGGTCAGGTAATTAATGGAGTATTAGATCAGGTCAAACTTACGGTGGGTCCAGTGGGTCCCTGGACTCATCCTGTCATTTCCCCAGTGCCAGAATGCATAATTGGCATTAACATACCTAGCAGCTCGCAGTACCCTCACATTGGCTCCCTGACTGGTAGGATAAGGGCCATTATGGTGGTAAGGGCCAAATAGAAACCATGAGAGCTTTCTCTACCTAGGAAAATAGTAAATAAAAAACAATATTGCATCGCTGGAGGGATTGTGGAAATTAGTGCCACTATCAAGGATTTGAAAGATGCAGAGGTGGTGATTCCCTTCACATCCCCATTCAACTCTCCTATTTGGCCTGTGCAGAAGACAGATGGATCTTGGAGAATGACAGTGGATTATTGTAAGTTTAACCAAGTGGTGACTCCAATTGCAGCTCTGTATCAGATGTGGTTTCATTGCTTGAGCAAATTAACATGTCTCCTGGTACCTGGTGTGCAGCCATTGACTTGGCAAATGCCTTTTTCTCCATTCCTGTCCGTAAGGCCCACCAGAAGCAATTTGCCTTCACTACCTCAGGGATATATCAACTCTCCAGCTTTGTGTCATAATCTTATTCGGAGAGAACTTGACTGCTTTTTGCTTCTACAAGATATCACACTGGTCCATTACATTGATGACATTCTGCTGATTGGATCCAGTGAGCAAGAAGTAGTAAACACACTGGACTTATTGGTGAGACATATGTGTTCCAGAGAATAAATTCAACTAAAATTCAGGAAACTTCTACCTCAGTAAAATTTTTAGGGGTCCAGTGGTGTGGGGCCTGTCAAGATATGCCTTGTAAGGTGAAGGGTAAGTTGTTGCATTTGGCCTCTTCTACAACCAAGAAAGAGGCACTGGCTGGGTGTGGTGGTTCATGCCTGTAATCCCAGCACTTTGGGAGGCCAAGGCGGGTGGATCACTTGATGTTAGGAGTTCGAGACCAGCCTGGTCAACATGGTGAAACTTCGTCTCTACTAAAAATACAAAAATTACCGGGATGTGGTGTGATGTTGGGTTGTTAATATGAGCTCTTTCTAATTTTTTGATGTGGGTGTTTAGCACTATAAACTTTCTTCTTAACACTGCTTTAGCTATATCCCAAATATTATAGTATGTTGTATCTTTGTTTTCATCAGTTTCAAGGAATTTCTTAATTTCTGCCTTAATTTCATTGTTTACCCAAAAGTCATCCAGGAGATGATGGTTTAATTTTCATGTAATTATAGGATTTTTGAGAGCTCTTGATACTGATTTCTATTTTTATTGTGCTGTAGCTCGAGAGTGTAATTGTTAAGATTTTGTTTTTTTAAAAAATTTGTTGGCCGGGCACGGTGGCTCACGCCTGTAATCCCAGCACTTTGGGAGGCCTGGGCAACAAAGTGAGCCTCTGTCTCAAAAAAAAAAAAAAATTGTTGAGAATTGCTTTATCTCTGATTATGTGGTTAGGTTTGGAGTATGTGCCATGTGCCTCTGGGAAGAATGCATATACTGTTGTTGTTGGGTGGAGTGTTCTGGGGATTTCTGTTAGGTCCGTTTGGTCAGGTGTTGAGTTTAGGTCCCAAACATCTTTGTTAGTTTTCTGCCTTGAAGATTTGTTTAATCCTATCAGTGAAATATCGAAGTCTCCCACTGTTACGTGGTTATCTAAGACTCTCTGTAGGTCTCTAAGAACTTGTTTTTTGAATCTGGGTGCTCCAGTGTTGGGTTCACATATATTTAGGATAGTTAGGTCTTCTTGTTGAATTGAATACTTTATATCACTATGTAATGCCTTTCTTTTTTTTTTTTTTTTTTTTTTTTTTTTTTGAGACGGAGTCTCTCTCTGTTGCCCAGGCTGGAGTGCAGTGGCGTGATCTTGGCTCACTGCAAGCTCCGCCTCCCAGGTTCATGCCATTCTCCTGCCACAGCCTCCCGAGTAGCTGGGACTACAGGCGCCCGCCACCATGCCTGGCTAATTTTTTTTTTTTTATTTTTAGTAGAGACGGGGTTTCACTGTGTTAGTCAGGATGATCTTGATCTCCTGACCTCGTGATCCACCCACCTTGGCCTCCCAGAGTGCTGGGATTACAGGCGTGAGCCACCACGCCCGGCCTATGTAATGCCTTTCTTTGTCCTTTTTGATCATGTTGGTTTAAAGTCTGTTTTGTCTGAAATAAGAGAAACCTGCATACACAAAAACCTTTTTAGTTGAAGTATAACACAGGTATACAAGTTATAAGTGTATGGCTGAAAGAATTTCACAAAGTTAGTATACCCATGCAACCAGCTCCCAGAGCAAGAAACAGAACATTACCAAGATCCAAAAAGACTTTCTTATGCCCTCTTCTATTCATTAGCCACCTAAAGATAATCCCAATCATGACTTCTAACAGCATAGATTAGTTTTACCTGTTTGAATTTTAATATAAATATATAATATAGAATGTACTATTACCTCTGACTTCCTTTGCTCAATGTTATGTATGTGAGATTTATCCATATTGTAGTTTAGGTTTTATTTTAATTTATTGTAGGTGGAGAGATTAGATCAAGAAGGTGGCACATATGTTCCACCTCCAAACAAATCTGGAGAAAAACATAGCTCAGTAGTCACAGTAGATGGGTGTTTTAGATGTGGGGAATTCCAGGCTCAGTTTCAACATATACAAGGAATGGAAAAGGGGCCTGGGATAATCTTCAGCGGGATTGTTAAGGGAACTATACTTAGCTACTTAGCATGTTAAACCCTCCCCCATCTCAGTTTGTGGCATTGGCTTAAAAAATAACTTTATTGAGATATAATTTACATATAATTCAATTCACTGGCATTGGCTTATTGACTAAAGTTGTAAATGTGGATACTGGGGGCTAAAGGGCCTGGGATTTTTTTCCAGGTAGTTGCTACTGTCCTCTAGAAAAAAATGGGAAGCCTTTACAACTACAATAGGTGCCACATGTCCTGCCCCTCCTCCTATATTTACCAGAATCAGGTCACAGTAAAAATAAACAGAAGGATAGAAATTCTCAAATACAGAAGTGCTCAGGGCTGGGTGCAGTGGCTCATGACTATAATCCCAACACTTTGGGAGTCTGAGGAGGGAAGATCGCTTGAGCCCAGGAGTTTGAGACCAGCTTGGGCAACATAGGGAGACCCCATCTCTACAAAAAAAACCCTTTTAATTAAAAAAAAGTTATCAGGCTGCGCGCAGTGGCTCACGCCTGTAATCGCAACACTTTGGGAGGCCGAGGTGGGTGGATCACTTGAAGTCAGGAGTGCGAGACCAGCCTGGCCAACGTGGTAAAACCCTGTCTCTACTAAAAATACAAAAATTATCGGGTTGTAGTGGCAGGTGCCTATAATCCCAGCTACTTGAAGGCTGAGGCAGGGGAATCACTAGACCTGGGAGGTGGAGGTTGGAGTGAGCTGAGATCGTGCTACTGCACTCCAGCCTGGGTGACACAGCGATACTTCATCTCAAAAAAAAAAAAAAAAATGTGATCAGACTACCAAGTTTCACCAAATACTTGAGGAAAATCAACACCATGAAAAAAGAAGTACCAAACTCAAGTTATAAAACTAATACTGAGAAAGCAGAGTTAACATAGCAAGCAGAGAACCATTTTTAAAGCAAACATATTCTCATAGATTTGACAATGGAACATCCTTGACTATGAAGCAGAGATCTTGAATATTAAAAATATAATTATTAAGATGAAGAACTCAACATCTGAGCTAAATATCAGAATGGTACAAAGATCAAATTAGCTGCCAGAGTAAGCTGTGAAAGTCTTTAAGCACATAGAGAAAAGACCAAGGAAATAGAAATAGTGAGAAAAAAGGGTACATGGAATATAGCTTCAGGAATTTAACATCTGTCTAATAGGAATTTCAGTTAGAGAAAAATGAAGGGAGGAAATAAAGGAGTCAAATAAAAGTTTCCCAGAGCTGGAAATGACAAAAGGCCTCAGATTGAAACAATCCATCAGCTGGAAGTAGAATAAATTATAAAAGGCCTATACCTAAATACATTCTGGTGAAATTTGAGAGGACAAAGGATAATGAGAAAATTCCAAAGCTTTCAGACAGAAAAAAAGAGGTTGGCAGGAGAATGGCGTGAACCCGGGAGGCGGAGCTTGCAGTGAGCTGAGATCCGGCCACTGCACTCCAGCCTGGGTGACAGAGCGAGACTCCGTCTCAAAAAAAAAAAAAAAAAAGAGGTTGTCTACAAAGCAATAATCACATCTTTTATTGTAGCACAATCTTCGCAGGCAATGAAACAACACTTTCAAAGATAGAAAAGAAAATGATTTTGTAACCAATTAGAATACTATACCTACCCAAAGTAACATTTAGGTGGGAGGGTAAAATAAAGATGTGCAAGGCCTTAAGGTTTCCCACGTGAGGTATTTCAGGTGAATTGTGGATTGTAGAAAATGTTCCTTCCCTTCCTTGTCTGAGCAAAGATTTTTTAAAATTTATGATTTAACTAACTAAGGATATAAATGTTATCACAAATGAGTTGGTTACACAGAGCAGATCCAAAACAGCATCTGTTCAGTGCATCTTTCCATGGCTCTTAGGTTCTTAATGGGATGTATAACTGCTGGAGATGATATCCAGCCAGAACAAGGTCCTGTGGATGTGGGAAAACTCAAGTCTTGCTAAGCTTTTGTCCTTTTATATATTTAGGGCTGAGGTGACCTTTCAGAAATAACTTAATCCATGTGTTTCTATTAGTGTAAGCAAATACTAAGTTCTCTTGATTCTTTTTTTTTTTTTTTTGAGACAGAGTTTTACTCTGTCACCCAGGCAGGAGTGCAGTGGCGTAATCTTGGCTGACTGCAATCTCCGCCTCCCGGGTTCGAGCAATTCTTGTGCCTCAGCCTCCTGAGTAGCTGGGATTATAGGTGCATACCACCACAACCAGCAAATGTGTGTATTTTTAGTAGAGATGGGGTTTCACCATGTTGGCCAGGCTGGTCTTGAACCTCTGACCTCAGGTGATCCACCTGCCTCAGCCTCCCAAAGTGCTGGGATTATAGGCATGAGCCACTATGCCCAGCCTTTCTTGATTCTTTTTATTTTTCCCAATAAGTATAAGTGCTAGGACTCTTGATTCTTAACCAAAAGCCAGTATTGCCAAGGACACATCCTCTGAGTAGAAAAAGCAGTTGATTCCCAGTGTTCCTGAGCTTCTTGTTTCACAGACATCTATTTTTTTCCCCACAGTCCTCATCTCTTAGCTCTTATCTGGGAGGCTTTCGTACTGACTTTGATTTGAAGACATCGTAAATTCAGTTCTCCATTTTTCTCCTATTAAATAGTGATTAGAGGCTGCGTTCCTGCAAAGCAAATCTATTATCACATAGGAGGTAAAAATAAAAATCATAAAATAGTAAAAAAAGAAATCTAAGGACGAGGAAGAAATGGGTACAAGAAATAGTGGTGAAGAATGCCAGTCAAACAAAATAGTTAAGTTCAAGTAATAGTTGATTCATTAAGTCAAACAATTTAATAATCTAGAACTGAACCCTTAGATGGTAGAACATGTGTTGGAGTAAAAGTGGATGGTAGCCAGCAGGGAAGGCTATAAATACTGATACTGATGGAGATACTTTTGGCCAGTGAAATTGTATTCCTTTATTAATGCTGTGTGAGATAAGAAAAAAAAAGGGTATTCCTTCAAAATTTAAGGTTAACTGTAAGAAGTATGGAAATAGGCTGGATGTTTTCCAAACCTTTAGAATAAAAACATGAAAAAGAAAATGAATCCAAAACAAAAAGGCAAAAAAGTTAGAGTAGCAACAATAGGTGTGGTAAATTGAAAAAATAGGAAAAATAACATGAGGGCAGGAATAACTTTTAAAAGATTAGTAATCACAACAAATGTGTTTGTTGTGAGAAGCCAGGGACCCCGAATGGAGGGACCAGCTGAAGCTGCAGCAGAAGAACATAAATTGTGAAGATTTCATGGACATTTATTAGTTCCCCAAATTAATGCTTTTATAATTTCTTACGCCTGTCTTTACTGCAGTCTCTGAACATAAATTGTCAAGATTTCATGGGCACTTATCACTTCCCCAATCAATACCCTTGTGATTTCCTATGCCTGTCCTTACTTTAATCTCTTAATCCCATCATCTTCTTCGTAAGCTGAGGAGGATATATGTCACCTCAGGACCCTGTGATGATTGCGTTAACTGCACAAATTGTTTGTAGAGCATGTGTGTTTGAACAATATGAAATCTGGGCATCTTGAAAAAAGAACAGGATAACAGCAATGTTCAGGGAACACCAGAGGTAAGACTTCTGGCCACCAGTGAGCTGGACGGAACAGAGCCATATTTCTCCTCTTTCAAAAGCAAATAGGAGAAATATCGCTGAATTCTTTTTCTCAGCAAGGAACATCCCTGAGAAAGAGAATGCGCCCTGAGAGTAGGTTTATAGATGGCCCCCTTAAGGCATGCCATCTTTTATGGTCAAAGCCGAAGGGATGAAATAAGCCCCAGTCTCCTGTCATGCTCCCAGGTTTATTAGGACGAGGACATTCCCACCTAATAAATTTTGGTCAGGCAGGTTGTTTGCTCTCAAACCCTGTTTCCTGATAAGATGTTATCAATGACAATGCGTGCCCGAAACTTCATTAGCAATTTTAATTTTGCCCCATCTGGTGGTCCTGTGATCTCGCCCTGCCTCCACTTGCTTTGTGATATTTTATTACCTTGTGAAGTATGTGATCTCTGTGACTCACACCCTATTTGTGCACTCCCTCCCCTAATAAAAACTTGCTGGTTTTACAGCTCGGAGAACATCATGGATCCTGCCGACATGTGATGTCTCCCCTGGACACCCAGCTTTAAATTTCTCTCTCTAGTGCTCTTTCCCTTTATTTCTCAAACCAGCTGAGACACCTAGGAAGTAGAAAAGAACCCACGTAACCATCGGGAGCGGGTTCTCCCCATATGTGTTGACTCCTTGTCTTGGCAAGCCCATCTATCTTAAGCAGTGGTAAAGGCAGGTAGACTAATCTAGGCAACAGGCTGCCTAATTTACTGTGTTCAGCTCTGACTTGAGAAAAAGTGACCATTTGCCTTCCCATAGTCCATGATTTCTTCTATGGATGGAAATAGTTGGAATAGAGAAGAAGTCAATATGGACACAATAGCTGCATAATTGATTACAATGACCTGATCAGAGTCAATGTGAGAGGCAACAGGAACACAGTATCCCAGTGACACAGGATTGAATTTACACATTTATGTAAAGTCCAAAACTCCCTCCTTAATTTTTGTTCCTATTTGACCCTTTCTCAGAGTGATTCTGCTATATGTCATCCTTGGACCACTTTAGTTAGGCCTGTTCTTCCAGTTTTGTTCATTTTGCAGTCATTGCATGAATTAGATATTGCCTTTTCATTGTATTTTCATTTTTCTTTGATTATTTTGATTAGTTTCATTTCTATCTGGATTCTACTGAGGATAAGTGTTTCTAAAACACTGAGACTTATTTTACTTGCTATCAAAATTTTAACAAATTAAATTCATCTATTAGAATATTCAGATTTTTAAAAATCTGAAAATATGATGTTTGCTAGAGACGTCACCCCTTTAAAAGTTTAAAATAAAGGGATGGGTCTTCTGCAAAAGATGATGGGGAGTGGGGAGAAGGCATTTTTACTCTCTTCTTCTTTGACAATCAAATGACAAAAATGAAAACGTAGAGGAAAAAATGCCATTTTCTTTTTCTTTTCTTTTTTTTTTTTTTTTTTTGAGACATAGTCTTGTTCTGTCATCCAGGCTGGAGTGCAGTGGGACAATCTTGATGCACTGCAGCCTGTCTCCTGGATTCAAGTCTCATGCCTCAGCCTTCTGAGTAACTGGGATTACAGGTGCATGCCACCACACCCAGCTAATTTTTTGTATTTTTAGTCAAGATAGGGTCTTGCTGTGTTGCTCACGCTGGTCTCAAACTCCTGGACTCAAGTGATCCACCTGCTTCACCCTCCCAAAGTGCTGGGATTACAGGCATGAGCCACTGTGCCTGGCTCAAAAAATGCCATTTTCAAAGAATTAGAAAAGCTATTAAGACACAAACTACAGGTCAGGCACGGTGCCCAGCACTTTGGGAGGCCGAGACGGGCGGATCATGAGGTCAGGAGATTGAGACCATCCTGGCTAACACGGTGAAACCCCGTCTCTACTAAAAGATACAAAAAATTAGCCAGATGTGGTGGCGAGCACCTGTAGTCCCAGCTACTCGGGAGGCTGAGGCAGGAGAATGGTGTGAACCCGAGAGGCGGAGCTTGCAGTGAGCTGAGATCCGGCCACTGCATTCCAGCCTGGGCAACAGAGCGAGACTCTGTCTCAAAAACAAAACAAAACAAAACAAAACAAAACACAAACTACAAAATAGTACACCTTAGCAAATATCGTAAACAAGTGAACCTGAAACAAAGACTGGAAGCTCACTGTCTCCTTATTCCTTGAGCAGAATCCAGATTTCAACCAAAAGTTCTTAAAGGCATTCAATGTTTGTTTGTGGGTGCTTGGATGAGGTCACTGGAGAAGACAAATGCCCTTTAGAAAACTTCTTTATTGTGGGGGTTTGAGTTTACTTGTCATTTCTATGATATATTCTCCTAGTCAACACCTGCAAGAGGAGAAGTAAGGTAGAGGAAGACGAGGCAATGATTGCTAAATCACAACACAACATACCTTAACCCAAAGGGTGTTGTTTTGAGCTTTGGTGCAAAAAACTGGTAGTAGTAAAGGAAATACATTAAGTAGGAATGTGTTCCAGACAGTAAACTTGTGTGAAATTCTCTGACTTGATTCCCCTTACTTCTACTTCTACTGTTTTTCAACATGTTCCTGGCCCAATTCAAAGACTAGACTGTGACTAAAAACGTTTTTACAAATTGTAGTATAGAGACTTCCAGTTTCCAGTTCTGCATGTGAGGAACTTGAAAGTTGCCACTCCGTTTTAACGACAAGTAAAAAGCTGAACCGACTGAAAAAATCAATGACTTTCCTTAGATTCATAAGAGAGGTAAGGAAGCAGGGCACACTGCTGTTCCCAGGATTAGAGTATCATGCTTACCAGAGTAGAAAAGTCATGCACAGACACTGCCGTGGGAACAAGTGCCCAGGTAGGAAAACCTGAACTGTAATTGGCATATTAGTAGAGGCTCAGTGTGAATGAGTCTGAGGGTTAAATATTCCTGGGGACCTAGTTATAGGAACCCCTCCTTCCTTTTGTGAGTTTTACCTCTAGGAAGGTCGGCCAGGTTGGCCACGGTAAGTATCAGAGAAAAATCCCCTTGTGTTTCTGGCAGGCAGAGGGAAAAGGAACCATTTTGAAATATGCCAGATTAATCTGTTCTTAACAAGGCCTGCCTTTAGGGGAACTAGTTAACCACAGCCTGACCTACTGGGGTTTCATCACTGCCTAACTTACCTGAGGGAAAGGAAGGAACCAACTCCAGGTAGCTTTAGCCTTCCATGTGGGAGAAGGGAAATAACCTGATTCTAGCCTATGCGGCCAGCCTGTCCCACTTAAGAAGGGGTAGAAAAAAATGATAAACACTTGTGGAGTTCGCAGTCCAGAAGCATAGACTCACTGAAAGACTGAGGCCTAATCACAGGGCTATAGAATGCTTCCCTTCCCCTCACACCTAATCACTACATTACTAAAGGCCTATTTATGGCAGTTCCTTTTACCTGGTACATGATGTCCAGCTATCAAGAAAAACATTACAGGACATTCTAAAAGACATAAAGAACAATTTGAAGAAACAGAGCTAGCATCAGAAGCAGACAGGGAAGGGATGTTGCAATGACCAGACCAGGAATTTTAAACGACTGTGATTAATTGCAAAGGACTCAAATAGGTAAACTAGATTGCATGCAAGAACAGAGGGAAAATGTAAGCAGAGAGGTGGAAATCTTAAGAAAGAGCCAAAAAGAAGTGCCAAGAATCAAAAGCACTGTAACAGAAATGAAGAATGCCTTTGATGGGCTTATTCAGAGTAGACATGGCTGAAGAAAGATCTCTGAGCTTAAAAATATATTAATAGAGGCCAGGCACAGTGGCTCACGACTGTAATCCCAGCACTTTGGGAAGCCAAGGCAGGTGGATCATGAGGTCAGGAGATCGAGACCATCCTGGCTGACACAGTGAAACCCCGTCTCTACTAAAACCACAAAAAAATAGCTGGGCGTGG
Organism: Papio anubis; assembly: GCF_008728515.1. Lineage (NCBI taxonomy): Eukaryota > Metazoa > Chordata > Mammalia > Primates > Cercopithecidae > Papio > Papio anubis. The sequence continues at coordinate 13,200,047 of NC_044982.1, read as the reverse complement.
TGGCGGGTGCCTGTAGTCCCAACTACTCAGGAGGCTAAGGCAGGAGAATCACTTGAACTCGGGAGGCGGAGGTTGCAGTGAGCCAAGATAGTGCCATTGCACTCTGGCCTGGGCGACAGAGCGAAACTCTGTCTCTCTCTCTCTCTCTCTATATATATATATAAATAAATAAATATTTTATATATAAATACATATTATATAATAATATATACATATAAATATATATTATAAATATATATATATAATAGAAACCCTAAAACTGAAAAGCAGAGGACGAAGATTGAAAACAACGACAACAAAGAATATCCAAGGACTGTGGAACAACTACAAAAATGTAACATTACAATTTTAATGGGAATGCCAGAGGGAGAAGAAAGAGAGAAAAAAAATAGAAGAATTATTTGAAACTATAGTAATTCAGAATTTCCCTAAATTAATGTCAAACACCAAACCCCAGATCCAGGAAGCTCAGAGACACAAAACAAGATATGCTTCTCCTCCTGCCAAAAAAACAAAAAAAACAAAAAAACGGGTGGGTGCAGGGTGGCTCACTCCTGTAATCCCAGCACTTTGTGAGGTTGAGGTGGGCGTCTCAACCTCAACCTCTGTCTCTACTAAAATTACAAAAATTAGCCGGCGCAGTGGCGGGCGCCTGAAGTCCCAGCTACTCAGGAGGCTGAGGCAGGAGAATTGCTTGAACCTGGGAGGCAGAGGTTGCAGTGAGCTGAGATCATGTCATTGCACTCCAGCCTGGGCGACAGAGTGAGACTCCATCTCAAAAAAACAAAAACGAAAACCAAAAACACACATACACACAAACAAAACAAACAAACAAAACACAGAACACAACACTTAGGCACGTTGTTTTCAATGAAAACAAAGAAAAAATTCCTGAAAGAAACCAGTGGGGGAAAAAACTTCCTACCTGTAGAAGAACAAACATAAGAATTACAACTGACTTCTCAGAAACTGTGCAAACAAGACGATAGTGGAGTGAAATATTTAAAGTATTGAGAGAAATAAACCCCTATGACCTAGAATCCCATAACCTGCACAATTATCCTTCAAAGGTTAAGGAGAAATAAACGCATTCTCAGGCAAATAAAAATGAGGAAATTCATTGCCAGTAGATCTGTCTTGTAAGAGAAGTTAAAAGAAGTTCTTCAGAGAGAAGGTAAATAATATAGTACAGAAACTTAGATCAACATAAAGAAAAAAGGAACACTAAAGGAATAAGTGAAGATAAAATACTTTAATTTTTCTTCTTAATTGGTCATAAATAATTTGTTCAAAATAATAGCAACAATGTATTCAATTATATATGCTTATGTTCATATGTGTATATGTATATATACAGTAACAACTCTATATCTAATGTGATTATATTACATACAGTAACAAACACTAAATCAACTCTATCAATAAGAATTTTGAATGTGAATGATTTAATACAGCAGTTAAAAGACAGAGATTGTCAGAGTGGACCAGAAGACATGACCCAACTATATATTGTCTGCAAGAAACCTACTTTAGATATAAAGACACGTATAGTTTAAAAGTAAATGGAGGAAGATATATCATGCTAACCTCAACCAAAAGAAAGCAGGAATAGCTATGTTAATTTCAAACAGAGAAGACTTCAGACCAAGGAATACTACTCAGGAGAAATTTGTGCATTACATAATGATAAAGGAGTCAATTCTTGAAGAAGACATACAATCCTTAATGTGTTTAAGCACCTAACAACAAAGAATCAAAATACATGAGACAAAAACCAATAGAATTTCAAGGTCAAAAAGATGAATCAGTTATTATATTTGGAGACTTCAATACCCTTCTTAAAATGGACAGATCCAGCAGGTAAAAAATCAGTAAGGACATAGTTGAACTCAACAACACCATCAATCAACTGGATATAATGGTCATCTATAGACTACCTTATCCAACAACAGCAGAGTACATGTTCTTCTCAAGGTCACAAGGGACATTCACTAAGATATAGCACATTCTGGGCCATAAAACACACGTTAACAAGTTCAAAAGAATAGAAATCATACAATGTTTTCTCTCAGACCACAGTGAAATTAAACTAGAGTACAATAACAGAAAGATAGTTGGAAAATTTCAAATTACTTGGAGATGAAACAACACACTTCTAAATAACACATGAGTCAAAGAGGAAATCTCAAGAGAAATTAAAGAATATTTTGAACTAATGAAAATGAGAACAACTTATTGAAATTTGTGGGATGCACAAAAGTAGAGCTTAGAGGAAATTTTATAGCATTGAATACATATGTTAGAAGAGAAGATTAATCATCTAAGCTTCCACCTTAGAAAACTAGAAGAGCAAATTAAATCCAAAGTAACCTGAAGAAAACTAATAATAATGATTAGAGCAGAAGTTAATGAAACAGAAACAGGAAATTAATAAAGTCAACAAAACCAAAAGCTGGTTCCTTGTAAAGATTAATACAGTAGATAAACCTCTAGCCAGGCTATCTAAGAAAAAAAAAAAGAGAGAGGACACAAATTACTAATATCAGAAGTGAAAAAGGGAACATCACTACAGAGCTTATGGACATTAAAAGGATAATAAAGGAATAGTGTGCACAACCCAATAGTCCCACAAATTTGATAACCTACATGAGATGGGCCAATTCCTTGAAAGACAGTCTACCAAAACTCAAACAAAAAGAAATAGATAATCTGAATAGGCTGATATGTATTGAAGAAGTTGAATCAATAAATAATTAATCCGCAAAATAGAAAGCACCAAGCCCAGATGGCTTCTTCACAGGTGAATTCTACCAAACATTTTAGGAAGAAATCATACCAATTATCGACAATGTTTTCCAGAAGATAGAAGAAGGATAAATACTTTCTAACACATTCTGCAAGGCCAGCATTACGTAATAAAACCAGACAAAAACATTATAAGAAAAGAGAAAAACTACAACCCAGTATCTCTCATCAACATAGATGCAAAAAACTGCAACACAATATTAGTAAATCAAACCCAATTATGTGTATTAAAAAAAATCATACACTATGACTAAGTGGGGTTTATCCCAGGTATGCCTTAGTTGTATCCACATAGTGCTAATTCTGCAGGCTTGAAAAAATCAATAGTGATGGAGGCTCAGCAACCTCCACCCAGATTTCAAAAGATGTCACTGAAAACCTGGGGCCCCAAGCATAGACTTGTCACAGGTGTGGTGCTACCACAGAGAGCCCCACTAGAGCAATGCTGAGCAGAAATGTGGGGCTGGAGCTGCTACAGAAAGTTCCCACCAGGGTAATGCCTAAGTGGAACTGTGGAAGCAGGACCACTTCCAGGACCCTGGAACTATGGAGTCACCAGCAACATGCAACATCCACCTGGGAAAGTTTCAGGCACTGGACTTTAACCCATATGAGCAGCTATGTGGGTTGCACCCAGCAAAGCCATAGAGGTAGGGATACCTGAGGCACTGGGGGCTCAACCTTGCCCCATTGTGTTCGGGAGGTAGAACATGGAGTCAAAAGCAGTTATTCTTCAGCTTTAAGGTTTAATGTTTACCCTGCTGGGTTTCAGACTTGCTTGGGGCCTGTTACTCTTTTCTTTGCCTGCTTTTCTCTTTTGGAATGCAAATGTCTGTCTTATTCCTGTACCACCATTGTAGCATTCTTTCTTTCTTTTTTTAAAATCACCTTTTTTTTTTTTTTGAGACAGGGCCTCACTTTGTCACTTAGGAAGGCGTACAATGGCATGATGATGGCTCACTGCAGTCTTGACCTCCTGGGCTCAAGTGATCCTCCCACCTCAGCCTCCTGAGTAGCTCGGATTACAGTTGAGTGCCACCACAGCTGGCTAATTTTTTAATCATATTATTTTTTATAGAGACAGAGTCTAACTACGTTATGCAGGCTGTTCTCAAACTCCTGGGTTCAAGCGATCCTTCTGCTATGGCCTTCTGAAGTGCTGGATTACAGGCGTGAGCCACCATACTCGGCCTCCTCTGTATCTTGAAAGTAGAAAAGTTGCTTTAATTTCACATGCTCACAGATGAGACTTTGGACTTTGGAATTTTCAGTTGGTGTTGGAGTTAAAGCTTTGGGGCTTTGGAGAAGGAATATTTGTATATGAGAAGGACATGGGTTTTGGGGGGCCAGGGGTGGAATGCTATGACTTAAATATTTTTTCCCTCCAAAACTCATGTTGCAATTTAATCCCCATTGTGGGGGTATTGAGAAGTAAGTCCTTTAAGAGATGGTTGAGGCTGGGTGCGGTGGCTGACACTTTGGGATGCTAAGGCAGGCGGATCAGTTGAACCCAGGAGTTAAATACTAGCCTGGGCAGCATAGTAAAGAGTGTGTGTGTGTGTGTGTGTGTGTGTGTGTGTATAGTTTAAGATGCTCTTGCTCTGTTATCCAGGCTGAAGTGCCGTGGTACTATCACAGCTCACTGTAACCTGGAACTCCTGGGTTCAATTGATCAGCCTGTCTCAGCCTCCAGAGTAGCTAGAGTTACAGGTAGGTACCACCACACCTGGCCATTTTTTTGGTAGATACAGAGTCTAACTGTGTTACCCAGTATGGTCTTGAACTCCCAGCATCAGGTGATCCTCCTGCCTTGGCCTCCCAAAGTGCAGATGTGAGTCACTATGCCCAGCCCATGTATATTTTTTCAGTAAACTTTTTAGATTGGAATATTTTAGATTTATAGAAAAGTTGCAGAGATAAACAGAGAGTTTCTGTATATCCTTACCCAGTTTTTCCTAATGCTAACACCTTATATAACCACTGGACACTCATCAAAACTAAGAAATGAAAATTAGTACATTATTATTAACTGGACTCCAGACTGTATTTTGATTTTATGCATTTTTTTAAAACTAATGTTCTTTTATTCATTCTAGGATCCAAACAAGGGTACCACATTACATTTAGCTATGCAGTCATGTGTTGCTTAATGATAGGAATATATTCTGAGAAATCTTTTGTTAGCTAATTTTGTCAGTATGCAAGCATCATAGAAAGTACTTACACATACCTAGATGGTCTAGCCTACTCCATATCTAGGCTATATGATATAGTCTGTTACTCCTAGGTGGCATACATGTACAGCCTGTGGCTGTTCTGAATATTGTATGCATTTGTGACACAATGACAAGGATTTGTATATCTGAACATAGAAAAGGTACAGTAAAATTATTATAATCTGATGGGATCACTGTCATATATGCAGTTTGTCATTGAGTGAAATGTTACGCAGTGCATGACTATATTTGTGTTTGATTCTTTTTTTAATTGTATTTTTATTTATTTATTTATTTATTTTTTAATTTATTTTTTATTATTATTATACTTTAAGTTCTAGGGTACATGTGCATAACGTGCAGGTTTGTTACATATGTATACTTGTGCCATGTTGCTGTGCTGCACCCATCAACTCGTCAGCACCCATCAACTCGTCATTTACATCAGGTATAACTCCCAATGCAATCCCTCCCCCCTCCCCCCTCCCCATGATAGGCCCCGGTGTGTGATGTCCCCCTTCCCAAGTCCAAGTGATCTCAATGTTCAGTTCCCACCTATGAGTGAGAACATGCGGTGTTTGGTTTTCTGTTCTTGTGATGTTTGCTAAGAATGATGGTTTCCAGCTGCATCCATGTCCCTACAAAGAACACAAACTCATCCTTTTTTATGGCTGCATAGTATTCCACAATTAAAAGAACTAGAGAAGCAAGAGCAAACACATTCAAAAGCTAGCAGAAGGCAAGAAATAACTAAGATCAGAGCAGAACTGAAGGAGATAGAGACACAAAAAACCCTCCAAAAAATCAATGAATCCAGGAGCTGGTTTTTTGAAAAGATCAACAAAATTGACAGACCGCTAGCAAGACTAATAAAGAAGAAAAGAGAGAAGAATCAAATAGACGCAGTAAAAAATGATAAAGGGGATATCACCACCGACCCCACAGAAATACAAACTACCATCAGAGGATACTATAAACACCTCTACGCAAATAAACTAGAAAATCTAGAAGAAATGGATAATTTCCTGGACACTTACACTCTTCCAAGACTAAACCAGGAAGAAGTTGAATCCCTGAATAGACCAATAGCAGGCTCTGAAATTAAGGCAATAATTAATAGCCTACCAACGAAAAAAAGTCCAGGACCAGATGGATTCACAGCTGAATTCTACCAGAGGTACAAGGAGGTACAAGGAGGAGCTGGTACCATTCCTTCTGAAACTATTCCAATCAATAGAAAAAGAGGGAAACCTCCCTAACTCATTTTATGAGGCCAACATCATCCTGATACCAAAGCCTGGCAGAGACACAACAAAAAAAGAGAATTTTAGACCAATATCCCTGATGAACATCGATGCAAAAATCCTCAATAAAATACTGGCAAACCGGATTCAGCAGCACATCAAAAAGCTTATCCACCATGATCAAGTGGGCTTCATCCCTGGGATGCAAGGCTGGTTCAACATTCGCAAATCAATAAACATAATCCAGCATATAAACAGAACCAAAGACAAGAACCACATGATTATCTCAATAGATGCAGAAAAGGCTTTTGACAAAATTCGACAGTGCTTCATGCTAAAAAACGCTCAATAAATTCGGTATTGATGGAACGTACCTCAAAATAATAAGAGCTATTTATGACAAACCCACAGCCAATATCATACTGAATGGGCAAAAACTGGAAAAATTCCCTTTGAAAACTGGCACAAGACAGGGATGCCCTCTCTCACCACTCCTATTCAACATAGCGTTGGAAGTTCTGGCCAGGGCAATCAGGCAAGAGAAAGAAATCAAGGGTATTCAGTTAGGAAAAGAAGAAGTCAAATTGTCCCTCTTTGCAGATGACATGATTGTATATTTACAAAACCCCATTGTCTCAGCCCAAAATCTCCTTAAGCTGATAAGCAACTTCAGCAAAGTCTCAGGATACAAAATTAATGTGCAAAAATCACAAGCATTCTTATACACCAGTAACAGTCAAACAGAGAGTGTTTGATTCTTTAGGATAAACATCTGGAGCAGTAGACTTGATAATGGAGACGGTCTGAACTCAAAGTCTGTCTCTCTTTCTCTTATTTTCACTCCCTCTCCTTTTCTCTAGCTTTCTCTCATGCACTCACCTATGTACATATGCAAGTATGCAAATGACAAGCGTTCTCCTTTTCCCTTTGTGGGATCAGTGAAGGAGTAGACAAAGACTTCACTGCCTCCATTCAGCTGCACCCGAGGCAGTGCAGTTTGCGAGATTCAAGAAAGAAGTGCAATGAGAATAGTTGTTTCTTTTTTCTTTTTCTTTTTTTTTCTGAGACAGAGTCTCACTCTGTCACCCAGGCTGGAGTGCAGTGGCACGATCTCGGCTCACTGCAACCTCCGCCTCCCAGGTTCACACCATTCTCCTGCCTCAGCCTCTCGAGTAGCTGGGACTACAGGCACCCAACACCACGCCTGGCTAATTTTTGTTTTTGCATTTTTAGTAGAGACAGGGTTTCACCGTGTTAGCCAGGATGGTCTCGATCTCCTGACCTCGTGATCCACCTGCCTTGGCCTCCCAAAGTGCTGGGATTACAGGTGTGAGCTACCGCAACGGCCGAGAATAGCTGTTTCTTAAAGAAAATGGTGATGTCCTGAGAGGTGAGGGCTTCAAAAGAGCAACCACAAGGGGAAGAGGAAAAGTATAGGAGAGAAGGCAAGAGTTGGAAAATAAAATTGTGATTACCGGGACACAATGTGAAGACTCAACCAGTGAGGTCTTGCAAATGTTGTGTAATATAAAGGGGAGAATGAACTATAAAGGAGCACAACTCTCAATTTCTCAAACTCTACATTTAAGACACACTTTGAAATCCTGTAACAGAACTGCTTAAAGCTGTAATGGAATCCAATGTATATTGTGTTGGATAACAGCCAGTGTGGTTTTGGAAAGGGGTAATCTACTCATAATCCTACCACTTATCTTGTCCCAATAAAATATTATTGCATGGAGATGTGTATTGACCATCAGAATGCTCCCCAGTGTGAAAGACCACCAGAACAACTCTTAATTCTTACCCACTCCCAGCAGAGAGTTACATACAAGTTTCATAGCAGGAGGATCCCTGCCATGTGGTCTGTTTTTACTGGTAGACAACAACAAAATACATTTTAGTGTTTAAACAGTTTAAGGAGTTGGAAAATATTTGCTGTAATAATCAGATATCTAGACTTAACGCTTGTTCATTCATTAGAAATCACTAAAAATCAGCCTATTGGTAAATGAGTTAGGGATAGAAAATAAGCCACGGGATTAGGACTGTCAACCAATTTTGATTCTTTGATGACTGTTTACTGTCATGCTTAAGCTCTGGAGATATAAAGGAGTATTTTCCACATGCTTTTGTCCTCCTTACCACAGCTTCCCTGCAGGGACAAAATAATACTTCTCAGCCTCAGCTCACATGGAAAGGTGGGAACACAATTGCCCAGAGACCTGTATTAACTTCTTGAGATTTGGCATTCCCACTGTATCTTTAGGTGATTATAAGAATTTTCAGTTCAGGAAGACAAAAATAGTAAATTTTAACCTTTGGGGAACTTCCTACTTGGGATCAGAGACTATAAAGTGAATGATACAGCCTTGTTAGTGGTGTAAGTTTAGTATCCCTTGTCTGAAATGCTTAGGACTAGATGTGTTTCAGATTTTGATTTTTTTTCAGATTTTGGAATATCTCCATATACATAATGAGATATCTTGGAGATAGGATCTAAATCTAAACACAAAATTCATTTATGTTTCATATAAACCATATACAGATAGCGTGAAGGTAATTTAAATGGTATTTTAAATAATTTTATGCATGAAACAAAATTGTAGCTCTGTTTTAATTGCAACCCATCACATGAGGTCAGCCCATCACAATTTTCCACTTGTGGCATCGTGTTGATACTCAAAAACTTTTGAATATTGGAGCATGTTGGATTTTGTATTCTAGGATTACAGAAGCTCAACCTGTAGTAGCATATGCTACTTATGAAATCAACATGGTTGCCAGAATTATGTCTCTTCTTTCAGTGTGATGTATTTGAGAAAAAGAGAAAACTTAGATACACGGGTAGCACTATATAACAAACAACAGAAGATGAGACTCAAAAGGCCAGAATGTGGAGTAGCTGGAAAGGCTACACGAGGTCCCATGGAAGCCAACTTTAGACAGAGCTGACACTATGAGAAGGCAGCGAAGTCTGGATTAGGAGGAGCAAAAGAGTATAAGAGAGTCATGTTAGCAGCTGAGCAAAAGAGTGGGGATTCATGAATTTCCACTGCTGTGATTGATCTCTGCTTTAAATCTACAACTACTTGCAGCTCACGCCTGTACCCGGGCTTCTGTTTGTGAATATCTATGATATTCTTTTTATTACTCCAGGTATAACCTTTATCAACATCTTTTACTCGAACTACAGAGAACATGACTTTGTTAGTTTCCCAAAGAGCCAAACAAAAACAGATAGACTTGCAAACTGGTGGAGATTGAGAGAGAGTTTGCACAGGCTATAGATAACCAAAAAAGTAATCATCTATAATTAAGCAGGATTTGGTAAATATGAACAGGCTAGTAAACTTTTTTGAGGTTGGCAAATTAGGGAGATTTCTGTAGTTGGCCATAAATATTAAAGGTTTCATGACTTTAAACCCAAGTATCACCTTATATCCTGCAGACATTTATAATATACCTCATTTGGTATATTTCAGACTTTAATAAACTGCAAGATTTCTTCACTGTCATTCCTACCTACTTTAATATACAATTCATATTTAAAATCACCCATTAAATCAATTGTGGCTGCTTGGGATTCTAATTTGCAGAAGCACATTTTAGAAATCTGAATGCAGTAAGAATGATTTGTAATAGACTTTGGGGACTGCAGGGTGAGGGTAGGATGGGGGGTGAGGGATAAAAGACTACACATTGGGTACAGTGTACCCTGCTTGGGTGATGGGTGCACCAAAATGTCAGAAATCACTACTAAAGAAGTTATCCATGTAACCAAAACCCACCCGTTCCCCAAAAGCTATTGAAATAAAATAAAATAAAAATAATAAAAAATTAATTTGCAAGATATTAGACTTCCCATTGGATTCAGGGCTTCTCAAATATTGATGTCCCTTTGCTTTTTAAATTTCATGATGCAAGAGTTTGTACAGACCAGAATTTCAGTCCCAGCTCTGCCACCTCATAGTATTGTGAGTCTGGGAAAATTACTTCATTTCTCTCTTCCTCAATTTAACTTCGCAGGGTTGATCTGAGGATTAAAGACACAATGTAAGTAAGGAAGCTGGCACGTAGTAGATGCATATGTTAGATTTGCTCTCCTTATTGGTGGGATGGTTAGAGTAGGAGGCGGAGGATGACATTTTTCTATCTCCAGGTTCAGGAAAAATTAGAACCAAGATATAATATTCAATTCCAAAGTCACAGTAAACATTTTTTCATTATAAAATGGCACATTAATATATTTTTGCTGTAAAAAATGAAGATCGTATATGTACTAAAAAGTATGAAGACTACTTTCCCCCATTCCTCATCACACTTTTCCCCCCAGATTAAGGGTCATCTCAGAGACTTTGCGCAGGGAGACTTCTCCACTTCCCTCCCACATCCTACGGGGGCTACTGCTTATCTTCATGTCTCAGCTTAAATGTCATTTGCTCGGAGAAACCCCCTTTGACCACTCTAAGGTGGTCTCTCTGCTTCCTTCTTTTATTTTCTATGAGTAAAACCTATGCATATTCTTCACCATATTTATGTGAAATTGAAATTTTGCAGTAAGAGTTTTGTTTGTGTGCATCCCCTGTTAGACTATAAGCTCCAAGAAGGCCAGATGTTGGCTGTTTTGTTCATCACTGTACACTAGTACCTGGCGTGGTGTGTGGTATATAGAAGGTACTCAATCAATATTTGTTGGATTGAATGAAAGATGCTTGTTTAATGTTTTACTTTAGATTATATTCAGTGTATAGATTTTTCTGGTGACTCTTATACTCATGTTTTTGCCAAAATTGCAATATGTAGCCACACTGCAGAGATATTCTGGAGGAATCTGAAAATAGCATACAAATGTATGAAATTAATATAGTTTCTGAGTTTTTGAGAGCCAGGGAGTTTTGCTGATTTGTTAGTATTTGTCAGTCGTTTAGTAAGTATTTATTGAGTGCCTTAGTCAGAGATAACCAAAACGGATGTGGTTCCTGCCCATATGGAATTTTATTCTTAGTAGAGGAAATACATTAATCTTGTAAAAACAAATACATGGAGTGGAATGTTAAGATTTGATTATGTTGCCTCAGTTTTGGCCCAGACCCCAAGATAAAGGTGCTAACTAGTTCCAATTCTAAAGTGAGATGGAAGATCATGAAGCAGATTTGAAGGGGAAGCTGGTTTTGTAATCTTTAGCTGACAAACTACCTCTAGCCTATAAAAGAAATTAGAGAAGCCCAGAAGTATTGTTAGAAATGTCAAGGGATTATTTGAAGACAGATGTTGGGGTTGTGACTCCCCGAGAAGGGGTGTGGGTGCTTTTCCCTCACTTAAAGGTTAGTGAGAGGAACTTTAATGGAATCACTCAGGGAGCTTCATGTATGTGTCCTAGCATTTGGGGTTCATGCAGCTAAATCATCCAGAGGATGACAAGCTATGTCTGGAGCTGCCTGCCAGGGCTTTCAATGAAGAGCGAGCTGGGTTTGGAAAATAGCAGCATCCCATCAATAGTGCTCAAGAAGCGTGCTACTGGTAGGCCAGATGAGGACTTCTGGAGCAAGAGGAGAAGACAAATGGGATTGTCTTAAGAGTCTGCCTACAAACATCATCTAGAGAGTTGAGAATACTTCAGTGGGAAGAAGAGGAGGTATACTCCCAGATTCCTAATAGTAGAATGCTAGGAGAATATTCCAGAAGAGATATATTTGCAGGCGCCAAGGGAACTGCTGGTGTATGAACTTCAAAGCAAGAAAAAAGTGTCCTCTAGAGGAAATGTTAGCTTTAAACACTTGCCATGGTCAGAGAGCTTTAGAGGTAGATTTCCAAAAGAGTATGAGTCAAACGAGTTTCACCTTGGCCGGGCGCGGTGGCTCACGCCTGTAATTCCAGCACTTTCGAAGGGGCGAGATTGAATCACGAGGAGTCAGGAGATAGAGACAAAATCACAGCTAACGATTGAAACCCCATCTCTACTAAAATATAAAAATGGCCAGGCAGCGGTGGCTCAAGCCACAATCCCAGCTGGGAGGCGAGGGGCAGGCAGGATCCACGAGGTCAGGAGATGAGACCATCCTGGGGTGAAACCCGTCTCTGATAAATACAAAAACTAGCCGGACGAGGTGGTGTGGTCTTCTCGGGAGGCTGAGGCCGGAGAATGGCGTGAACCGGAGGCGGGCTTGCAGTGAGCTGAGATCCGGCCTGCACTCAGCCTGGGGCGTGAGAGCAAGGCAGTCTCAAAAAGTGCTTGAATTGAGGTGGCCCGAGGCGGCCCTGATCAGCTGGGAGGCTGAGGCAGGAGAATAGGGTGAACCGGGAGGTGGGCTACAGTGAGCCGAGATGGCCACTGCCTCCCAGCCTGGAGTGACAGAGCAAGACTCTGTCTACAAAAAAAAAAAAAAAAAAAAAGTTCACCTTAACTCTTATCAGCCTGTGTGGCCCCTCCTCCAAGCTTTCAGGAAGGCCAAGTGGCAGTAAGTAAGGGAGGAGAAATAGACAAGCTAAGCTGGGAACTAAAAAGACCAGCCATGCTGCCTTTCTGGAGGAAGGGAGAAACTGTAACTTTAAATGAAGCTAAGATATTTTTAAAAATTCCCTAAACTGGACATATTACTAATTTCTGAATTGAGAATTCAGTGTCTATATCTATAGCTATTTATCTTCTGGTTCCTAGTAATACAAGGTATTTAACAGATGCGCCTCTGATGGGGAGATTTATTACTGGCCAAGTGTAACCCACGTATCTCAGGAGGTTGCAAATTGCCTAAGATATTTCCACCCACCCTATTCCATGCCTTGGTTTTAAAAATGAACTTCAGAGCAGCTTTGAGAAGAAAAGAACACTATTTTCTTATTCTGAATGTGTAAGAGTATGTGGTAGACAAAATGATGCTTGCCTTCCCACTCCCCAAAGATGTCCAGGTCCGAATCTCCAGGACCTGTCAAGATGTCAAGATGTTACCTTACATGGCAAAAAGGACTGTGTATATATTCCCGAGGAAGATTATTGTTATATTCCTTCCGTTCCTCAAGAATATATGTACAGTTCCTACAAAATAGGGCTTAATAAATTGCATGCCAATCGTTAATAGTTTGCATGCTATTTTTGCATACATTTTTTATTCATTCATTCGTTTACTCAGTATTTAATGAGTACCTTCTGGGTGCCCAGCACTTGAAGATATAAAAATGAGTAAGACAGATACAGATGCAGATGAAGAAACTGAGGCTCTGAGAGGAGGTTAAGTGACTTGCACAAGGTCCATATTTAGTGAATGGTAGAGTCAGTTCTGGAATCCATGTCTTCTGATTTCAAATTCCATCCATTTTGTCTTCCTCCTCATCAGTTAAAAAGAAGAGTTACCACTGCTGCATCAATATTAAATACTGATTGATCTAATGCATGTACCAAAATACATTATACTCCATGAGGATACAAAAAGCCTGTCACTAACCTAAGATTAAATAGCAGACTAGACAAGGTAGAATGTCTAATCTCCCAGTTTTATTTCAGAATTTAAGATAGAATATAATAAATATTATAAAAGAAAGAGAATAAAATGGCTTATTATCTGAAAGGCTGAAGAAAGAATATTTAGCTGGGATGGAAAATCAAGGAGAACCTCTTCCTTTATGGAGGGTGTGTCATTTGAACTGGTCTTGAAAGAGGTCTTACAGGAATTAACTTTCATATACTGGGACTGTTTGGGGTCTTTCTCATGGCCATATAATTTCATGAGAGAGACTGTGGGTTCATTCTCAGCTTAGCATTCACCATGGCCTACTTTGCACCTGAAGTGTAGTGTTCATTTTCTTTCTTCAGAAGAAGATGGGGAGAAGTGGGAGCTGGGGTTGTTGAAGGAAATGGTTATGGGTGGGTAAGGAAGACAAGTAGAAAAAATGTTGTCTAATAATCTACAGGCATACCCTGAAGGTATTGCGGGTTCCATTCCAGACCCTTGCAATAAAGCAAATATAGCAATAAAATGAGTCACATACATTTTTTGGCTTTCCAGTATATATGAAAGGCAGGTTTACACTGTACCATAGTCTGTTAACTGTGCAATAGCATTATGTCTAAAAAACAATATGCATATCTAATTTTAAAATATTTTATTGCTGAATAATATGAATGATCATATGAACCTACAGCAAGACGTACTCTCTGCTGGTATTGCCTTGATGTTGATGACTGCTGACTGATCAGGGTGGTGGTTGCAGAAGGCTGGGTTGGCTGTGGCAAGTACTTAAAAAAAACTTAGGCTGGGAACTGTAGCTCACACCTGTGTCCCCACCCAAATCTCATCTTGAATTGTAACACCCACAATTCTCATGTGTCATGGGAGGAACTCAGTGAGAGGTGATTGAATTATGGGAGTGGGTCTTTTCTGTGCTGTTTTCATGATAGTGAATGAGTCTCACGAGATCTGATGATTTCAAAAAACATGAGTTTCCCTGCACAAACTCTCTCTTTGCCTGCCACCATCCATGTAAGATGTGACTTGCTCCTCCTTGTCTTTTACCTTCTGCCATGATTGTGAGGCCTCCTCAGCCATGTGGAACTGTAAATCCAATAAACTTCTTTCTTTTGTAAATTGCCCAGTCTCGGGTAGGTCTTTATCAGCAGCGTGAAAATGGACTAATACAATCTCTCGTCTGTTGATGGACCCTTAGGTTACTTCCAAATGGCTCTTATGAATAGTGCTACAATAACATGGGAGTGCAGATATCTCTCAGATTTACTCGTTTCCTTTCTTTTGGGTATACACCTAAGGAGTGGGATTGCTGGATCACATGGTAGTTCTATTTTTAGTTTTTTGAGGAACCTCCAAACTGTTCTCCGTAGTGGTTATACTAATTTACATTCCCACCAACAGTGTACAAGGGTTCCCTTTTCTCCACATCCTCTCCAGCATTTGTTATTGTCTAACTTTTGGATAGAAGCCATTTTAACTGGGGTGAGATAATAGCTCATTGTAGTTTTGATTTGTATTTCCCTTATGATCAATGACATTGAGCACCTTTTCATACGCCTGTTTACCATTTGTATGTTTTCTTTGGAGAAATGTCTATTCAGATCTTTTGCCCATTTTAAATGGGTTTATTAGATTTTTTTCCTATAGAGTTGTTTGAACTCATTATATATTCTGGCTATGAATCCCTTGTCAAATGGGTAGCTTGCAAATATTTTCTCCCATTCTGTGGGTTGTCTCTTTACTTTGTTGATTGTGTCCTTTGCTGTGCAGAAGCTTTTTAACTTGATGTGATCCCATTTGTCCATTTTTGCCTCGGTTGTCTGTCCCTGTGGGACATGACTCAATGTCTTAGAGAGTTTCCCCAATGTTTTCTTTTAGTAGTTTCATAGTTTGAGGTCTTAGATTTAAGTCTATAATTCATTTTGATTTGATTTTTGTATATGGGAAGAAATAGGAGTCTAGTTTCATTATTTTGCATGTGGATATCCATTTCTCTGGGCACCATTTATTGAAGAGACTGCCTTTTTCCCCAATGTATGTTCTTGACACCTTTGTCAAAAATGAGTTAATTGTAGATGTATGGACTTACCTCTAGGTTCTCTCTTCTATTCCACTGGTCTACATGTCTGTTTTTATGCCAGTACCATGCCATTTTGGTTACTCTAGCTCTGTAGTGTGTAAGTTGAAGTCAGGTAATGTGATTCCTCCAGTTTTGTTTTTGCTTAGGATAGCTCTGGCTATTCTGGGTCTTTTATGGTTCCAAATAAATTTTAGAATTGTTTTTTCTATTTCTGTGAAATAGAAATATTTCTATTTCTATATTCTGTGAATACCATCATTGGTATTTTGATAGGGATTGCATTGAATCTGAAGATTGCTTTGGGTAGTATGGACATTTTAACAATATTGATTCTTCCAATTCATAAACATGAAATCTCTTTCTATTTTTTGGTGTCTTCTTTAATTTTGTACATCACTGTTTTATAGTTTTCATTGTAGAGATCTTTCATTTCTTTCAAAAACTAATTCCTAGATATTTTATCTTATTCATAGCTATTACAAATGGGATTACTTTCTTGATTCCTTTTTCAGATTTTTCACTGTTGACATACAAAAATGCTGCTGAGGCCAGGCACAGTGGCTCACGCCTGTAATCCCAGCACTTTGGGAGGCTGAGGTGGGTGGATCACTTGAGGCCAGGCATTTGAGACCAGCCTGGCCAACATGGTGAAACTCATCTCTACTAAAAATACAAAAATTAACCAGGCATGATGGTGCACACCTGTAATCCCAGCTACTCGGTAGGCTGAGGCAGGAGAATTGCTTGAACCCAGGAGGTGGAGGTTGCAGTGAGCAGAGCTTGCACCACTGTGTTCCAGCCTGGGTGATGGAGCAAGACTCTGTCTCAAAAAAAAAAAAAAAAAAAAAAAAAAAGATGCTATTGATTTTTGTATGTTGATTTTGTATGCTGCAACTTTACTGAATTTGTTTATCAGTTCTAATAGCTTTTTGGTAGAGTCTTTAAGTTTTTCCAAATATAAGATCATATCATCTCAAACAAGGATGATTTGACTTCTTCCTTTCCAACTTGGATGCCCTTTATTTCTTTCTCTTGTCTGTTGCTCTAGCTGTGACTTTTAGCACTTTGTTGAATAGCAGTGCTGACAGTGGGCATCCTTCTTGTTTTCAGATCTTAGGGGAAAGGCTTTCAGTTTTTCCCCGTTCAGTGTGATACTAGCTGTGGGTCTGTCATATATGGCTTTTATTACATTGAGGTATGTTCCTTCTATACCCAGTTTTTTTAGGGTTTTTATAATGAAGTGATGTTGAATTTTATCAAATGCCTTTTAAGCATCAATTGAAATAATCATATGGTTTTTGTCCTTCATTCTGTTCATATGATGTATCATATTGATTGATTTGCATATGCTGAACCATTGTTGTATCCCTGGGTTAAATCCCACTTGGTCACGATGAATGATCTTTTTTTTTTTTTTTTTTGAGACGGAGTCTTGCTCTGTCGCCCAGGCTGGAGTGCAGTGCCCGGATCTCAGCTCACTGCAAACTCCGCCTCCCAGGTTCACGCCATTCTCCTGCCTCAGCCTCCCGAGTAGCTGGGACTACAGGCGCACACCACCTCGCCCGGCTAGTTTTTTGTACTTGAGACGGGGTTTCACTGTGTTAGCCAGGATGGTCTCGATCTCCTGACCTCGTGATCCGCCCGTCTCGGCCTCCCAAAGTGCTGGGATTACAGGCTTGAGCCACCGCGCCCCGCACGATGAATGATCTTTTTAATGTGCTCTTGAATTTGGTTTGCTAGCATTTTGTTGAGATTTTTGCATTAATATGTATCAGTGATACTGGCCTGTTGTTTTCTTTTTTTGATGTGTCTTTGTCTGGTTTTGATGTCAGTGTAATATTGGCCTGATAGAATGCATTTGGAAGTAATCTCTCCTCCTCTATTTTTCCAAATACTTTGAGTAGGATTGGTATCAGTTCTTCTTTAAATGTTTGATAGAATTCAGCAGTGAAGCCTTTGGGTCCTGGCCTTTTCTTTGATGGGAGACTTTTTATTATGGCTTCATTCTCATAACTTATTATTGGTATGTTCCGGTTTTGAATTTCTACATGGTTCAATCTTGATAGGTTGTATGTATCTGGGAATTTATCCATTTCTTCCAGATTTTCCAATTTATTGGCATATAGTTGCTCATAGTAGCCACTAATGATGCTTTGAATTTCTGTGGTATTAGTTGCAATGCCTCCTTTTTCATCTCCAATTTTATTTATTTGGGTCTTCTCTCTTTTTTTCTTGGTTAGTGGGGCTAAAGGTTTGTCACTCTTGTTCATTTTTTTTAAAAAACCAAGTTTTTGCTTCATTGATCTTTTGTATTGTTTCCTTCATTTCAATTTCATGTATTTCTGCTTTGATCTTTTTTTTAGATGGAGTTTCGCTCTTCTTGCCCAGGCTGGAGTACAGTGGCATGATCTTGGCTCACTGCAACCTCCGCCTCCCGGGTACAATCGATTCTCCTGTCTCAGCCTCCCAAGTAGCTCAGATTACAGGCATGCGCCACCATGCCCAGCTAATTTTTTTGTGTTTAGTAGAGATGGGGTTTCACCATGTTAGTCAGGCTGGACCTCAGGTGATCCACCCGCCTTGGCCTCCTAAAGTGCTGGGATTTTAGGCGTGTGCCAACACGCCTGGCCTCTGCTCTGATCTTTATTGTTTCTTTCTTCTATTAATTTTTGGTTTGGTTTGTTGTTGCCATTCTAGTTCTTTAAGGTTATCATTAGGTTGTTTATTTGAATTTTTTTTCTTTTTCAATGTAAACATGTATAGTTGTAAACTTCCTTCTTAGTTCTGCTTTTGCTGTATTTCTTAGGTTTTGGTATGTTATGTTGCCGTTAGCATTTGTTTCAAGAAATTTCTAAATTTTCTTCTTACTTTCTTCATTGACCCACTGGTCATTCAGTAGCATGTTGCTTAATTTCCATGTGTTTGAACAGTGTCCAAAGTTCTTGTTATTCATTTGTAGTTTTATTTCATTGTGGTCAGAGAAGATGCTTGATATTATTTCAGTTTTTTTTTTTTGAATGTTTTAAGACTTATTTTGTGAACTAACACATGGTCCTTCCTTGAAAATGATCCATACGCTGAAGAAAAGAATGTGTATTCTGCAGTCATCGCATGAAATGTTCTGCAAATCTCTATTAGCTCCATTTGTTCTATAGTACAGATTAAGTACAATGTTTCTTCGTTGATTTTGTCTGGAAGATCTGTTCAGTGCTTAAAATAGGATATTGAAGTCTCCAACTATCATTGTATTGGGGTCTAACTCTCTTTAGCTCTGATATTTGCTTTATATATCTGGGTGCTCCAGTATTGGGTGCATATATATTTACAATTGTTATATCTTCTTGCTGAATTTACCCGTTTCTCATTAGGTAATGACCTTCTTTGTCTCTTCTGATAGTTTTTATCTTGACATCTATTTTGTTTAAGTATAGCTACCTCAGTCTAGGATTATAGGCATGAGCCATGCACTGCACATGACCAGCTCATTCTTCTCAAAAGTTAATATTCCTTTTTTTGTTTTTTTGAGTTGGAGTCTTGCCCTGTCACCAAGGCCAGAGGGCTATGGTGCAATCTTGGCTCATTACAGCCTGGAACTCTTGGGCTCAAGCGATCCTTCTGGCTAAGCCTCCCTGGTAGGTGGGACTGCAGGCACATACCACCACACATGACTGTAAAGTTAATATTCTATAGCATGAATATACTATGATATACTCGGTCATTATTTTGATGGACATGCATACCCTTCCTTTCTTCTTTCCTTCCTTCCTCCCTTTCTCCCTTCCTTCCTTCAGACAAAGTTGAAAGAAACAGTGGTATATATATGTTTTTGGCACTGGTGCTTTTGTTTGTAAAGAATACATTTCTCAAAAATGTATTTTGCATCCAAGATTTCTGCTAAATTGTATATGTATTTTTAATATTAATAGAGATTGCCTGATTAGTTTCCAGAAGTGGTTGCAGCAATTCATATTTCAACCAGTGATACATGAGGGTGTCCATTACTCTGCGTCTTCATCAATAATAAATAGCATTGCTTAACATTTTTTTGTCAGTTTTATGAGTGAACACTTTCAGATAAAGACCACTTGAGTTCAGGTCTGGATGGGGGCATCTCTTGTGTAAGATATTGAAGGAATATTAAACTTCTTTCTGACGAGGAACCTTGATCTTCTTCCTTTTTCCTTTGTAGTGGAACAGTTGGAAGTAATATATATTTACATTTTAGGTTCAGAGAATAATTGATCAATCATTTCGTATTCCAGTGTATCCAGATTGGCTTCTTCCAGTGAGATTCACCAGCTAATAGTCATGTTGTGTAAGGGTCAATGGCTAATCTCTTTAGGAATTGATTGGAATGGACTAGTTTAACTTTTTATCCTTGTATCATGAGTTTGGCTTCAGATTCTCAGGGGAGAGAGAGAGCATCTCCAGAACGTTTTGAGTTATGAGATTATTTCCTGGTCATGGAGGATGGGGACACTGATTAACAGTGACACTTACACAACATAAAATGGGAGTTAGGATGGCTCCTCAAGGCAATATCAGAGTGCAGTAACCAACAAGATGGGGAAATGACATTGGGGAGGCCAAAGCAAGTTGCTCAAACCTAAGATGACAGAAATAAAATTAAAAGTAAATGTCTGCCTCTGACCATGACAGAGCTACAGGGTTATGGCTTTTCATCTCATAATAAAAAACTAGAAATCTGGAAAGAATAAACGAAAAACCCTGTTTTGAGACATTGTTCAACAGGCAGTCCCAGACTGTAATCCCTGTGAGAAGGAAAAAAAAAACTAGGTGATTCTCAAGTTGCCCAGTTCCATTTTCCTGGAGGCATTTTCACATAACATTGTAGGAAAGGGGATCCCAAGCAGAGCCTGGTGGTTTTGCTGAATTGAGGAGACACAGGTTGGAGTTCATGGAGGTGGAAGGAGTTAGAACTTATGGGGAAGATTATAAAAAATGGGAGGGCCTTACACAGAAGCACCAACCTAATACAAATTCTTCCAGAAAACAGGAAAAGTGGGAGCTTTTTTTGTTTTTTAGACGGAGTCTCACTCTGTAGTCCAGGCTGGATTGCAGTGCCACAATCTTGGCTCACTGCAACGTCCGCCTCCTGGGTTCAAGCAATTCTCCTGCCTCAGCCTCCTGAGTAGCTGGGATTACAGGCACGTGCCATCACATCTGGCTAATTTTTTGTATTTTTAGTAGAGACGGGGTTTTGCCATGTTGGCCTGACTGGTCTTGAACTCCTGACCTCAGGTGATCTGCCCGCTTTGCTTCCCAAAGTGCTGAGATTACAAGTGTGAGCCCCCACACCCGGTGAGCATTTGTTTCTTGAGGCTAGAATTCCCTTGAAACCAAAAGTAGTCATAGATATGAGAAAAGGAAACTATAGGTTAATGTCACTCATGGACAAAGATAAAAAATTCTGAACAAAATACTAGCAAACTTCATCCAGTGACCTATAAGAAGATAATGTGTGAGAATTAAGTTGGATTTATTCCTGAAAGGAAATATTTGTTTAACATTGGAAACAATCAATCAGTGTAATGTACTACATTAAAAGATTAAAGCAGAAAAATATATGATCGTTTCAATAGATGTGGCAAACCATTTGATAAAAGTCAACATATATTCATGATAAAAACACTCAACAAATTTATAATACAAGAGAATATCCCCAGCCTGATAAAAGGTTTCTACAGAAAAGCAATAGGAAAATCATCCTTAATTGGTGACCTTTTGAAAGCTTTCTCGATGGAGTTGGAAAAAGGACAAGGATGCCTACTCTAGTTTTCTTCATTGTTATACTGGAAGTCCTAGCTAGTGCAAGAAGGTAAGAAAAGAAATAAGAGAGATACAAATTGGAAATGAATAAATAAACTGTCACTATTTGCTGGTAACTTGATTGTGTATATATAGAAACATTTAAAAGATAGTATAGATATATTATTAGCATTAATAAATTAGCAAGTTTGTAGGATACAAGGTTATTAAACAAAAAACATGTAGTTCTGTATATCAACCACATATAGTTGTAAAATGAAATATAAAAAGCAACCATTTACAGTGGCATAAAAAATTTTGAGTATTCTGGGAATAAATCTATGAAAAGATGTACTATACTTCTGTGAAGAACATTCTTGAAGGAAATTAAAGAAGCCCTAAATAAAGGGAGAAATTAGATTCATAGACTGTAGAACTTAATGTTGTAAAGATATCAGATTCTTTTCAAATTATCTCCTCAATTTATCTGTAGATTTAAAACAATCCAAAACAAAATTCCTTTTTTTTCTGTGTGTTTTCTGCATTTGTTTAGAATCTTAAGCTGATTCTAAACTTTATTTTAAAATTAAAAGATCAAGAATAACTAAAACACTCCTGAAGAAAAGCAGCAATATGGCAGGATTCCATATATCAAGACTTTTTCCTAAAGCTGCAGTAATTACAACAGTGGTGTCAGCACAACAATATATAATTGATTGACACAACAAAATAGAGTCCAGAAATAGAGCCAAGGTGTGAACACTTGATTAGACAAAGGTGCTGTTGCACAGTAGCGGATTAAGGGTAGTCTATTCAATAAAACGTATGGGACAAGTGGATATACATATGATAAAAAGAAACGAAGAAAGAAAAGAAAAAAAAAGGAAAAGAAACTTGACTTTTATCTCATATCACAGCCATACATCAATTCCCATGTGAGTTGTAGGCATGAAGGTGCATGGCAAACAGTAAAGCTTTATTAGATAAAACAGAAGCATATTATCAAGACTTTGGGGTAGGGAAAGATTTTTAAAAGGCACTAACTGTATAGAAAATGGTTGACAAATTTGACAATAAAAGTAAGATCTTCTTTTCATCAAAAAACAAACATAAGAGTGTGCAAAAGTAGGCTACAGAATGGTAAAAAGTATTTGCAACATATATAACTGACAAAAGACTTGTATCTATCTATATATATATATATTTTTTTTTTTTTTTGAGACAGAGTCTTGCTGTGTTGACCAGGCTGGTCTTGAACTTCTGGCCTCAAGTAATCCTCCCACCTGGGCCTTCCAAATTACTGAGATTACAGGTGTGAGTTACAGTGCCCTGCCAAGGCTTGTATCTAGATGACATGAAGTATTCCTTCATATTAATTTTAAAAAGACAATTTTTTTTTGAGGTGGGGTGTCGCTCTGTCACCCAGGCTGGAGTGCAGTGGCGCAATCTCGGCTCACTGCAAGCTCTGCCTCCCGGGTTCACGCCATTCTCCTGCCACAGTCTCCCGAGCAGCTGGGACTACAGGTGCCCACCACCGTGCCAAGCTAATTTTTTGTATTTTTAGTAGAGACAGGATTTCACTGTGTTAGCCAGGATGGTCTCGATCTCCTGACTTCGTGATCCACCCGCCTCAGCCTCCCAAAGTGCTGGGATTACAGGCGTGAGCCACTGCGCCCAGCCAAAAAAGACAATTTATATAAAATGATCAATGACTTAAACAGGAACTTCACAAAGAGGATATCTAAATGTGCAATAAATGCATAAGAAATGTTCAAGTCGGTAATCAGTGAATTGCAAACTAAAAGAAGCTGCTACACAATTAGCTGAATGGCTTATATTAAAAAGATGGCACCACCACGTATAAGCAAAGATGTAGAACAACTGGTGGAAGTGTAAATTGGCACAACAATTTGGAAAACGGTTTAGCATGATGCAGTAAAGTTGAAGATGAGGCAGTCCTGTGACCGTCAGTTTCATTTCTAGGTATGTACTTGACTGAAATACATCCACATATGCACTGGGAGACATGAATCTTAATTTATATAGTAGCATTACGTTTGGTAATTTCAAATTGAAATAACTCAAATGTTTGTCACCAAGAAGTGAGAAATAAGTCTTTGATATTTGTACAATGAACTACTGTACAGTAATGAAATTTAACAAATGACAGCTTCATGTAACAACATGATGAATTTCAGAAACAATGTTGAAGGATAGAAGCAAGACCAAAGGAATATATACCATGATACCATGTGTTTTCATTTATTTAATGTTAAAAAACAAGTAAAACTAAAGTGTAGTGTTTAGGGGATACACACTTAGTGGGAAGGGTACAGGTGATTAAAAAAGAAGTGAACACTTCAAAATTTATTACACATTAATTATATGTTATATATGGACATGTAGTATGTGTCAAATTACAGATTTCCCCTCTTATTTCTCAATATTTACACAATGAATCTTCAGTCCGTTGTTTTTTATGAGGAACATAGTGACAGGGGTCACATATTCAAACAAGCTAAAGAAGTGGGTTTTTTCCTGCCCGTAGCCAACAGGAATTCTCAGATACATTTTCTACTTCATTTTCATCACATGTTTCAGCAGCTCCTTAATCAGCATCTTCTCTGGAACAGGACTGTTTATTTGGTTTGAAATATTGATGGTCGATGAGTGATTACCCAAATCTCTTAGGATATCTTGATAACTGTGTTTATAACAACTAATATGTTCTTGAAGAAATGAAGGACTGCGTCTGGACTGTCATTGGTGGTAGGCTACAAAAGATTTGCACTAAAGTAGACCTCAGGATTGATATATGCCTTGGGGATAGTATGGAACATTAGTAAAATTACAAAAATAATTGTGATAGTTCCTTTAAAAATTGTTTTTGACTGTATGTTCAGATATAGTCTAGTGACTAATAGGTTTTTGATAGTTTTCTGTTCTTTTAAAATCACTCTTTTATACAGAGAATCATGAAAGCAGTTACCACCAAGGTCAGGTAATTGTTACCTTTGGGAGTGAGGGTGAGAGTTTTAGTTAAGAATGGCAAATTGGAAGCTTTTTTAGTGTTGGCAATGCCCTGTTTCTTGACCTGAGTGGTGGTTACGTGAGTGTCTGCTTAAATAATAATTCATTAAACTGCACATTTATGTTTTATATACTTTCCTGTATATGCTGTATTTCATAATATGAATGGCTTTAAGTAACCTAGGAGAAAATAATTATGTGTTTTATAAGTATCTTTTAAAAGATGAAAAATGTTGGAATGTTTCTCTAGGCCTTTGTGAATTGTTAAAATCAGTTTCATTGAGAATTAGGAGGTGGAATGTTGGTTTTCTTGAAATATGAACACGTTTTGAAGAAAGGTAATGATATGGTTTGGCTTTGTCCCCACCCAAATCTCATCTTCAATTCCCATGTGTCATGGGAGGAACCTGGTGGGAGGTGATTGAATTACAAGGATGGGTCTTTCCTGCACTCTTCTCATGATCGTGAATAATTCTCATGAGATCTTATGGCATTTTAAGGTAGAGTTTCCCTGCACAAACTCTCTCTTTGCCTACTCTATCTGTGTAAGAGATGACTTGCTCCTCCTTGCCTTCCGCCATGATTGTGAGGTTTCTCTAGCCACATGGCACTGTAAGTCCAATTAAACCTCTTTCCTTTGTAAATTGCCCATTCTTGGGTGTGTCTTTATCAGCAGTGTGAAAACTGACTAATACAGTAAATTGGTACCAGGAATGGGGTGTTGATGAAAAGATACTTGAAAATGTGGAAGCAGCTTTGGAACGTGGTAACAGGCAGAGGTTGGAACAGTTTGGAGGGCTCAAAAGAAGACAGGAAAATGTGGGAAAGTCTGGAACTTTCTGGAGACTTGTTGAATGGCTTTGATCAAAAGCTTGATAATGATATGGACAATATGGTCCAGGCTGAGGTGGTACAGATGGAGATGAGGAACTTATTGGGAATTAGAGCAAAGGTGACTATTGTTGTGTTTTAGCAAAGAAACTGGCAGCATTTAGCCCCTGCCCTAGAGATTTGTGAAACTTTGAACTTGAGAGAGATGAGTTAGGGTATCTGGTAGAAGAAATTTCTAAGCAGCAAAGCATTCAAGAAGTGACTTGGGTACTGTTAGGGGCATTCAGTTTTATAAGGGAAGCAGAGCATAAAAGTTTGAAAAATTTGCAGCCTGACAATGTCATAGAAAAGAAAAACCCATTTTCTGAGGAGAAATTCAAGCTGGCTGCAGAAATTTTTATAAGTAATGAGGAGCTGAATGTTAAATCCCCAAGACATGGGAAAAATGTCCCCAGGGCATGTCAGAGGCCTTCACAGCAACCCCTCCCATCACAGGCCTAAAGGCCTAAGAGAAAATGGTTTTGTAGATGAGGCCCATGCTGTGTGCAGCCTAAGGACTTGGTGCCCTTCATCCCAGGTGCCCCAGCCATGGCCAAAAGGGGCCAATGTAGAGCTCAGGCCATGACTTCAGAGGGTGCAAGCCCCAAGCCTCAGCAACTTCCATGTGGTGTTGAGCCTGAGAGTACACAGAAGTCAAGAATTGGAGTTTGGGAGCTTCCACCTAGGTTTCAGAAGATGTATGGAAATGCCTGGATGCCCAGGCCGGAGTTTGCTGCAGGGGTGGGGCTCTCATGGAGAACTTCTGCTAGGGCAGTGCAGAAGGGAAATGTGGAGTTAGAGCCCCCACATAGAGTCCCTACTGGGGCACCACTTAGTGGAGCTGTGAGAAGAAGGCCACCATCCTCCAAACCCCAGAATGGTAGACTCGCTGACAGATTGCACTGTGCACCTGGAAAAGCCACAGACACTCAGTGCCAGCCCATGAAAACAGCCAGAAGGGAGGCTACAAAGCCACAGAGGTGGAGCTGCCCAAGATATGGGAAGCCACCTCTTGCATCCGTGTGACCTGGATGTGAGACATGGAGTCAAAGGAGATAACTCTGGAGTTTTACGATTTGACTGCCTGCCAGGCGTGGTGGCTCACGCCTGTAATCCCAGCACTTTGGGAGGCCTAGATAGGTGAATCACGAGGTCAAGAGATCGAGACCATCTTGGCCAACATGGTGAAATCCCCTCTCTACTAAAAATACAAAAAATTAGCCAGCGTGGTGGCAGGTGCCTGTAGTCCCAGCTACTTGGGAGACTGAGGCAGGAGAATGGCATGAACCTGGGAGGCAGAGCATGAAGTGAGCCGAGATTGCGCCACTGCACTCCAGCCTGGGCGACAGAGTAAGACACCATCTCAAAAAAAAAAAAAAGATTCGACTACCCTGCTGAATTTTGGACTTGTGTAGGGCCTGTAGCCCCTTTGTTTTGGCCAATTTCTCCCATTTGGAATGGCTGCATTTATTCAATGCCTGTACCCCCATTGTATCTAGGCAGTAACTAACTTGCTTTTGATTTTACAGGCTCATAGGCAGAAGGGACTTGCCTTGTCTCAGATGAGACTTTGGACTGTGGACTTTTGAGTTAACACTTAAATGAGTTTGGACTTTAGGGGACTGTTGGGAAGGCATGATTGGTTTTGAAATGTGAGAATATGAGATTTTGGAGGGGCCGGGGCAGAATGATATGATGTGGCCGTGTCCCCACCCAAATCTCATCTCGAATTCCCATGGGAGGGACTCAGTGGGAGGTGACTGAATTACGGGGGTGGGTCTTTCCTGCACTCTTCTCATGATAGTGAATAATTTTCACAAGATCTGATGGCTTTATAAGGCAGAGTTTCCCTGCACAAGCTCTCTCTTTGCCTGCTTTCATCCATGTAAGATGTGACTTGGTCCTCCTTGCCTTCTGCCATGATTGTGAGATTTTCCCAGTGACAGGGACCTGTAAGTCCAATTAAACCTCTTTTCTTTGTAGCAGCATGACAATGGAATAATACAGGTAGTAAACAGCATGCCAGTGTGTGATTAGATACATATAGGACAACAGAGAGAAACTATGATGTTCCAGAGAATGAGGAGTAGAATCTATTGCAGATAGTAGGTGTCTTAGTCTGTTTTTGGCTGCTATGACAGAATACCATGGACTGGGTAATTTATAAACAACAGAAGTTTATTTGGGTCACCATTCTGAAGGCTGGAAATTCCAAGATTGAGGGCACATCTGGTGAGCGCCTCTTGCTGCATCATAACATGGCAGAGGCATCTTGTGGTGAGAGAGCTGGTATGAGAGAGGGCAGGAGCCAGTGAGATAGAGAAGAAAATGGGGGATGAATAATTTATCCTTTTAGCAGGATCCCACTCAGGTGATAAACTAACCCACTTCCACAATAACAGCAATACTGTATTCTCTAATTACTGCTCAAAGGTCCTGTATGTCAACACTGTTTCATTAGCAATTGAATTCCAACGTAAGTTTGAAGGGGACATTCAAATCATAGCAGTAGAATTTGGTAAATGGTTCTTGAATTAATCTAAGACTTAGTCATTAAATAAGGCTCATTTCAGAAGCTGGTCGTTATATTTAATGACTTCTATTAATATTTTATTGAGACCAAAGGTTACAGTTCTCCATAATTAATGTAGGAAATAGGATTCCCTTCTTCATGAAGTTGAGCCAAATGACATAGGCTTATTTTCAAAATTTTTAGCTGTCAAAAGAAATTTAGAAATAAAGACATTAAAATATTACGTAAGTATTCTTGCCATTTTTCTAGGTGAAATTACACTTCAGAAACACAGTCAAGTGAACAAGGTATATGCAAACTTTTCTAGGTAGACTGAATAGAATCTTTTATTTTAGCATTTTCCTTAGAATATTCTTTTTATAGGAACAATAAAATTGAAGCAATTTTTAAAAAGCCATACCATTATTCAATTATTCTTTTCCTTCTGGCTATGTGATTGGATATTTGCCACACCCCTAGAAAGTATTTGCTAACTGGCTTTCTCCAATTCTTGATTTCTTTTAAATCTCAATCCTTGGTTCTCTGCTGTTCTCTATGTATGCTATTTTATTTGGGGAGTTACTATTGTCCCTTAACCTCAAACATTACTCTTACGATTGTAATTTCTAGGTTCTAACTCCCATTCAAACTCCATTCCAATTTTGTCAGGTTTTATTTATTTATTTATTTTAGGACATCTGTATCTTCCACCATACATTCAAGCTCAGTGTCTTCTACACAGAATTCCTAGTACCCATGAGTAACTACTTTCAAACTCCCAGTTTCTGCCAGTATTCTTGCTATGTTCTGAGGTGGAAATAAAAGCTATTTGGCTGTGACATCTATTATCATTTTCATCATCTGGTTTCATTTGCCTTATTTAGCTAAGCATTTATGCTCACTGATGTGTCACACATATTGTAATAAAAAATAATGATACTTAACATTATTAAGTTTTTCATATGTGCCAGCATCTAAGAGCTTTACATTCTTAACTCATTTTATCCTCGCATCAACACAGGTTTTTAATTTTTGCTTCATGCAGTTGTCTTTTATTTTATTTTATCTTATTTATTATCTTTTTGAGACAGAGTCCTGCTCCGTCACCCAGGCTAGAGTGCAGTGGTGCGATCTTGGCTCACTGCAGCCTCCGCCTCCCAGATTCAAGCGATTCTCCTGCCTCAGCCTCCTGAGTAGCTGGGATTACAGGCACCCGCCACTACACCCAGCTACTTTTTGTATTTTTAATAGAGATGGGGTTTCACCATCTTGGCCAGGCTGGCCTTGAGCTCCTGACTTCGTGATCTACCCGCCTAAGCCTCCCAAAGTGCTGGGGTTACAGGCGTGAGCCACTGCACCTGGCCATTTTATGTTTTTATTATTTTTAGAGATAGGGTCTCATTCTGTCACCCAGGCTGGAGTATAGTGGCATGATCATAGCTCACTGCAGTGTTGAACTCTTGAGCTCAAGCAATCCTTTCGCCTCAGTATCCTGAGTAGCTTGGACTGCAGGCATGTGCCACCATGCCTGGCTAATTTTTAATTTTTTCGTAGAGATAAGGTCTCACTATTTTGCCTAGGTTGGTCTCCAACTCCTGGCCTCAAGCAATCCTTCTGTCTTGGCCTCCCAAAGCACTGGGCTTACAGACATGAGCCACTGCACCCAGCCTGTCTTTTAAATTTTATAGGAAAAGAAGAGTTACAAACAAAAACCACATTTTTATTGTCTTTTATATTTATCTATATAATTACCTTTTCTGTGCTTTTTATTTCTTCTTGCCGATTTCAGTTACTCTCTAGGATTCTTTAATTCTGAAGGACACTTTAATATTTATTTTAGTATGGTCTCTAGTGAGGAATTCTTTAGGTTTTTGTTTATTTGGAAATGTTTTAAAATTTGCCTTCATTTTTAAAGATAGTTGTATTAGTTTGTTTTCACACTGCTATAAAAAAACTACCATAGACTAGGTAATTTATGAAGAAAAGAAGTTTAATTGACTCATAGTTCCATAAGCTGTACAGGAAACATGGCTGGGAGGCCTCAGGAAACTTACAATCATGGCAAAAGGCAAAAGGGAAACAAGTTCGTGTTACCGTGGTGGAGCAGGAGAGAGAGACAGCAAAGGGGGAAATGCTACATGCCAGATCTAATGAGAACTCACTATCATGAGAAGAGCAAGGGGAAATCCACCTCCATGATCCCATCACCATCCACCAGGTCCCTCCCCCAACATTAAGGATTGCAGTTCAACATGAGATTTGGGTGGGGACATGGAGCCAAACCATATCAATAGTTTTGCTGGCTATTGAATTTATTCGTGTTTTTTTTTCCTGTTAGTACTTTGAATATGTCATCCCACCATTGCTGGTCTCCACAATTTCTAATGAGAAATCAGCTGTTGATCTTATTGAGTATCATATATATTTGGTGGTTTGCTTCTTTTTTTTGAGCTTTAAACATTTTTTTTCTTTGCTTTTTGACAGTTTGAATATGATGTGTCTAGGCATGGATCTCTTTGAATTTATTCTACTTGGAGTTTGAGGATGTGAAGATTAGTGTTTTGTCTCCATTTGGGGAATTCATTGGCAAATATTTCTTCAAATATTCTTTCTGTACCTTTCTCTTGCTCCTCTCCTTCTAGGACTCATTTGACAAATGCCCTGGATAAAGCTCTTTTGAATTGTCACTTGGGAAAACTCTATGTCAGGTAAAATTCAGTCATGTTTGCATGCTTGATGTCTCACATGTCTGAAGCTCTGTTCATTTTTCTTCCTTCTTTCTTTTTTTCTGTTACCCAGACTAGGCACTCTCAATCGACCTGTTTCCAAGTTCACTGAGTTTTTTTTTCTGTCTGCTGAAATCTTCTGTTGAGATTGTCTTGTGGATTTTTCCTTTCAGTTTTTGTTATTTTCAACTCCAGAATTTTTCTCTTTGGTTTTTTTAAAAAGTCTGTCTCTTTAAAATGTCAATTTCTATAACCAATAAATTGATATTTTCTATTTAGTGAGACATGATTCTCATACTTTAGTCCTTTAGATATGATTTAGTTCTTTGAATATATTTAAAATAGATTATTGAATTCTTTGTGTAGTGAGTCCAATGTCTGGGATTTCTTAGAGTCAGTTTCTATTGATTGCTTTTTTCCCTTATGTATGGCCCATACTTTCTTATTTCTTTGCTGTTCTTATACTCTTTTTATTGTTCTTGTTGAAAGCTAGACATTTTAAGTAGTATAGTAGCTCTGGAAGTCAGATTTTCTTCCCCCTCCTCAGGGTTTCTTGTTGCTACTGTTTGTTTTAGTGTGTTTGTTTAGTGACTTTTCTCAATTATTGCTGTAACATCTATATTCTATGTTTTATGTGGCCATTGAAGTCTCTACTTGGTTAGCTTAGTGGTCAGCTAATTATTGGATGAAGACTTTCTTAACTGCCTAGAACCAATAAATCTCCCAGTCTTTGCCAAGGGTGTATGTGTACGTGTGTGTGTGTGTGTGTGTGTTGTGGCATGCTTTCAACTCTCAGCCAAGCAATTGGGGCAGTGTGGGGCAGGTATTGCAGTTTATCAGAGTTGCTTCAGGCTAGCCATTTGTATTTTGATTGTCAAGGCAAACCCCATGATGAAGGATTAAATAATGCCAAGACAGTTTAGGATTTTCTTGAATGTTATAATCTACAAACGCAGAAAGGTTTTAGAGGAGAAGAAAATCTGTAATAGCTGCAGTGTACAGGAAGGTCTTTATGTGGGAGGAAAAACTGCTCTTTGAATAGTACATAGGGTTTAGCTAGGCAAGAGGTTAAAGGATTGTGGCATGTACCCACAGACAGGAGGGAAGAAATGAGTATGAAATGGAATGGTATGTGTTGGGATAAACATGGTGTATTAGTCCATTCTCATGCTGCTATAAAGATGCTACCTGAGGCTGCATAATTTATAAACAAGGAGATGTTTGCCATATCACTAATTCATTTCTTCTTGATCTCACATCTGAATCATTGAAATCCCTTCTGTGATGGTTTCCTGGGTGCTGCTCTCACTCCACTCTCAGTTTTTCTTCATTCTGCTCCCAGCATGATTTAGAGTAAGCACCCTAAAGTGATATGCACCACAGACCCCAGTGCCCTGTCCTGTAGTCAAACTTATCCTTGTGCCTTCCTCATCATTAAGCCTTTATTCATGTCATCCCTTCTCTACATTTCTACCTTAAATGCCTACCTTTATTCTGCTCAATTACTACTTTATCCATGAATTCTTCTCTAATTAATTCACTCAGGGGAAGTTTCCCCTTCATCTGAACTCCCAGGATGCTTTGCCTGAACCATTCATGTGGCACTTGTCTGCTAATTTATACCATATTTAACTGCTACTGTCAGCTCCTTGGGGATGGGGGTCAAGTACATAACCACATCAACCTTAAAACAAAGTCGTGCCCACAAGAAGAGTAAAAAGAATAGAACCTTTGAGATAAACTGTTATTCATTTCCTGACTCTGCAGTTGATTGACTTGGGACATGTTAAATTTTTTAAGTATTAAACCTGTCAAATACTGTGCCTGATATCCCCTAATTTCTTCTCAGGTAAACCATCCCAAAACAGCCCTGCTAAAGGAGCATAAAATATTTCTCCCAAAAACACTCTCTCTCACAAATATAAACAAAAATGTAGAAAAATCAGCCAGTTGCTCATAGGAGAAGAACACAGATATATTAATGGCAAATAGGGATACCTGAGTTGGGTCAATGATGGATCACCACATGAAGATCCATTGACTCTGCTTCTAAGGTCCCTAAAACTCCCAGGACTATGAAAGACCTTTCTGTTCCAGGCTCTATCTCAGGCTGTCATGGGTCCCATTCTTCCTGTGGCCTAGTAATTAACCTTTTCCCAGATAACCATTAAGGATAGCTGCTTAATGAATATCCTGTTTTCTATACACACACATGTATATATGCAGGAAATCTACACATAGGAGATCTGCAATGCAAAGGAAGAGCCCCAACTAACATCTGAACTTCCCTCATAATAAACCCTCTACTACTTGTGATGAATTTTGGTTCCATGACAACGAAAGGGATCAGCTATTAATAAAATACCAAATCTCCGTATCTATCAAATTGGATTATTGATGGCAACCTCCAAAGGTCAGATGAGAGGATTAAATGAAATCCACATATAAAGTGCTTGGCATGGTGCCTGGCACATATTAAGGATCTAATAAAATTAAGCCTCTTTTCTCTTCAAAAACAGTATGGGAAGAATAGAAGAAAAATGGGTGGGAAAAAAGAATGACTGTGAGAACTGACCTACCATTAATTAATGCTGTGTGTCTTCAATAGTGCCCAGCAATCATTTCAGTTATTTCTTTTTGATTCCCTAGTGGTCTTACATAATTGTGTTCTGGGGAATTTCCTATTTAAAAATTTTCTTATTCCCAAATTCTATTTCGACAAGAAATTTGATGTGACCAAAATGAGTTCCCATGTGATATGGTTTGGCTGTGTCCCCACCCAAATCTCATCTTGAATTGTAATCCCCATGGGTTGAGGGAGGGGCCTGTAATCCCCACATGTAGAGGGAGGGAGGTGATTGGGTCATGGGAACAGTCTTCCCCATGCTGTACTTACTCATTATAGTGAGTGAGTTCTCACAAGATCTGATGACTTTATAAGTGTTGACAGTTCCTCCTTTACATGCTCACACACTCTCCTGCCACCTTGTGAAGAAGGTGTTTGCTTCCCCTTTTGCTATATTGTAAGTTTCCTGAGGCCTCCCCAGCCATGCAGAACTGTGACTCATGCCTGCAATCCCAGTACTTTGGGAGGCCAAGGTGGACGGATCACCAGAGGTCAGGAGTTCAAGACCAGCCTAGCCAACATGGTGAAACCCCATCTCCACTAAAAATACAAAAATTAGCTGGGTATAGTGGTGGATGCCTGTATCCCAACTACTTGGGAGGCTGAGGCAGGAGAATTGCTTGAACCCAAGAGGCGGAGATTGCACTGAGCTGAGATTGCACCACTGCATTCCAACCTGGGCGACAAAGTGAGACTCTGTCTCGAGAAAAAAAAAAAAAAGAAATACAGCATAAAAAATTATGAGACTGTGAATGCCCTGTAAATAAAATTATTTTTATGAAACAAACTGTCAAAAACACCAAAACAAGTATACTTGGTATTGAATGAAGGAATAAAATGCATAAGGAGGAACAAAAATTATAAACAAAAATGAAGCAGATATGAACTGAGAAGAGGTAGATATGAAAAAATATAATTAAATATGTGAAAATAAAATATATACACCGTTGAAATGAAGCATTAACTAATTGGGATACACACTGGATTGAACACAAAGAGAATGAGTGAACTGAGAGCTAGTTCTGAGGAATTCACTCAGAATGTGTCATGACAGGTGAGAAGATAAGGAATATGAACAAGCAAGAAAGAGATATAGATAGAATTATTGGTTCTGAAATATTAATATCAAATAGAAGTTCCACAAGAAAAGGGAGGAGACAGTAGAGAAGAAATATATGAGTGTGTGAACCAAAAGTAGACTCAGATACTTGTGGTTCATACTGGCATATATTTCTTCTCTACTGTCTCGGCTGAGCAATTTACAAAGTTTGTTTTGCCAAGTTAAGGACATACCTGGGACACAGCCTCAGAAGGTCTTGATGATGTGTGTCCAAGATGGTTGAGGCACAGCTTGGTTTTATATATTTTAGGTAGACGTGAGACATCAGTTAATATGTGTAAGAGGTACATTGGTTCTGTCTAGAAAGTCACGACAACTCAAAGTTGGGAGTGGGAGTGGGGCTTCCAGGTCATAAACAGATAGGAGATAAATGGTTGCATTCTCTTGAGTCTTCGGTCAGCCGTTCACTGAGTACTCAATTTACATGTGAGAGGGGGTAAGAGGAATAGTCACTTATGCCTTAGTCTGGCTCAGTGAATCTGCATTTTTACATAAACAACAGGACAGAGGAAGCAATCAGATATGCATTTTTCTCGTGTAAGCAGAGGAATGACTTTGAGTTCTGTCCTTTGTCCTGCACCTGTGAAGATAAGCTATGAGTTTACATTGTCAAGGTGAAATTCAGCAGAACTGTTTTAGGGTGAAGATCTTTAGGTCCTCAAGGAATTTCTTTGTAGGAAAATTGTGAGGGAAGTAGGTAGCTTTTTAAATTTTGCAGCCATCTTATTTAGGAATAAAATGGGAGACAGGTTTGCCTGATGCAATTCTCAGCTTAACTTTCCCCTTTAGCCTAGTGACTTTGGGATCCTGAGATTTATTTTCTTTTCACAAGAGATTTGACAGTTTTTCAGCATTACAAAAACCATGAGTCCTCAGACAGAAAGTGCATTTCCAACACCAAACAGTGCAAAATAATTCTACATGAGGACACATCATAGTGGATTTGCAGAACACTGATGATCAATACGGTATTCTAATGGTACCAGAGAGGGAAAAAGTGGATTAAAAAAAATTTTTTTTTATCAACCACAAGAATAAGCACCAAAAAATTAGATTATTTTTTAAAAAGGCAATTGGAGTGACAGGTAACTTTTCACCAATAAAGGATCCCAGAAAACAATGAAATATCATGTTGAAAGTGTTGAAGAGAAAATAACTTTGAGCTAGACTCTTATATCCAGTTAAATACCACCTAAGAGTGTGGGCAAAAACATTTTCAGATGCATAAAGAAAGACTAAGGCTTTCTAGCTGTATACCTTTTTGGAAACAAATAATCAAAGATATACTTCAGTAAGAAAGAAAAGTAAACCCAGGGGAAGGGACGGTGTGCAAGAAATAATTGTGAGTACAGAAATTGATAAAATGCATTGGTAAATTTAATTAGCTATTGACCAAGAGAATGATGAGTTTTATTTTTAAAGGCAAACTGAAACTCTAAGTAACAGTAACAAAATAGGGAGTCATATTCAGTTGGGAAGAGGACTGAAATACTGAATCGTTTTAGAATTTGTTAAAAAATTCACAAACATTTCATTTAAAAAATGTGACCCTGGGCAAAACAGTGAGACCCTGTTTCTATGAACATTAAAAGAAAATTAGCCAGGCATGATGTCATGTACCTGTAGTCCCAGCTACTTGGGAAGCTGAGGCAGGAAGATTGCTTGAACACAGGAGTTCAAGGCCACAGTGAGCTATGATCACACCACTGCATTTCAGGCTGAATGACAGAGTGAGACCTTCTTAAAAAAAAAAATATATATATATATATAAATTTAATATATATGTTATATATTATTGTAATATAATATATATGTAATCAGTAAAACACTAGAAACACAATCCATATTTTTCAAATGAGCAGGAGGAAAAGGAGGGATTACAGAAAAATTTATATTAAAAGTAAGATGGAAGAAAAGGAGAAAAAAGGGCAGTAAAATCTATATAAAATAAGATGAAATATAAGCTTAAGTATATCAGAATAAACATAAAAAGATTCAACTCCTCTCTTAATGAAAGAGAGCAAATTGTGTAAAAAATAAAATTTGGCTATTTGCTTCTTAAAGGAGACAAACATAGGCTAGATAAACTTAAAGGGAGGGAAAATTACTATATACAAAGTTGACTCTAATGAAAACACTAATTTTAAGAAGCTTATATAGATATATATTGGAAATTAGAATTTAGGGCAAAATCATTTGAAAGAATAAATGAGGCTGCAATATATTAATTTTAAAAATCCACAAGAAGAGTCGGGAGTGGTGGCTCATGCCTGTAATCCCAGCACTTTGGGAGGCCAAGGCAGGCACATCACCTGAGGTCAGTAATTCGAGACCAACCTGGCCAACGTGGTGAGCCCCTTCTCTACTAAAAGTACAAAAATTAGCTGCGTGTGGTGGCGGACATCTGCAATCCCAGCTACTTGGGAGGCTGAGGCAGGAGAATTGCTTGAACCCGGGAGGCAGAAGTTGCAGTGAGCTGAGATCACACCATTGCACTCCAGCCTGGGTGACAAGAGCAAAACTCCATCTCAAAAAAAAAAAAAAAAAATCCACAAGAAGATGTAACAATTATATTCACCCTAAATAACATAATCTTACATATTATATATAATATTATGAATGTTATATCAATAACTAAAAACTGACAGAATTACAAGGAGAAATGAATAAAAACCACAAAGTGAGAGAAACTAAGTCAAGGATATACAAAATTAACAAAATAAGGGCCAGACGCGGTGGCTCAAGCCTGTAATCTCAGCACTTTGGGAGGCCGAGACGGGCGGATCACGAGGTCAGGAGATCGAGACCATCCTGGCTAACATGGTGAAACCCCGTCTCTACTAAAAAATACAAAAAACTAGCTGGGCGAGGTGGCGGGCGCCTGTAGTCCCAGCTACTTGGGAGGCTGAGGCAGGAGAATGGTGTAAACCTGGGAGGCGGAGCTTGCAGTGAGCTGAGATCCGGCCACGGCACTCCAGCCTGGGCGACAGAGCGAGACTCCGTCTCAAAAAAAAAAAAAAAAGAAAAAAAAGAAAATTTCTATCCGAAGTTAACAAAAGTAACCCTCTTTTCCAACAAACAAATAATATAAATGCTTCAAGTAATCTGACATCATTACAAAAATTGATCACCTTTCCACGTTATAAAAGAAGTCTCAAAATTCAAAGAACTGATGTTATTCAGGTCATATTTGTGGGCTACAGTTTAGAAATCCACAAGAAAAACATGGTAAGAAAATTCTGTATGTTTGATTTAAAGAGGAATTCACAATGCCAATTACAAAAATATTCAGAATCAAATGACAGTACACGTAATCTGAAATGCATACAGCTAAGGTGATACTGGAAAGCAAATGCACTTGTTAAGAACATTTAAAAATAGTTAAATGTTTAACTCAAGAAACTAGAAATAGAAGAGCATGAGAGTAATCTCTCCACTACTTTCCCCAACATCAGAAAATAACAGTGGAGCTTCATCTACTAAGGTGACCAACTATCCTGGTTGGTCCAGGACTTGTGATTTCTGGAACATTGACTTTTAATGCTGAGCTGGGACAGTCCTGGGCAAAGCAAGATGACTGATCACCATTCACCCAAACTATCAAGGAATAGTTAATCCCTATTTTATATAAACTGAGATTAGACAAAGAAGGAGACCCATTCAGTTCATTTTTTCAGACTGCTAGAGCTTTGATACTATAATTGGATGAGAAAATTGTTAACCAATGTCACTTTCCATCATAGGGGCAAAAATTCTAGAAAAAAAATTAACACAGCAAATTCAGCAGTGTTAAGAAAAAATAGTATATTAGGATCAAGTTTATTTCTGGGATGTGAGAATTCTTTAGAAAATCTATTGATGAGCTGGGCATGGTGGCTCACGCCTGTTATTCCGGCATTTTGGGAGTCTTAGGCAAGAGGATCTCTGGAGTCCAGAGGTTTGAGACCAGCTTGGGCAACATAGTGAGACCTCATATCTTAAAAAAAAAAAAAAAAGAAAGAAAATTAGTCAGGCATGGTAACATGTGCCTGTAGTCCCAGCTACTTGGAAGGCTGAGGTGCGAGAATCACTTGAGCCCAGGAGCTTGAGGCCACAGTGAACTATAATCATGCCATGGCACTCCAGCCTGGCCAACAAGGTGAGACCCTGTCTCTAAAAAGAAAACAAGGAAATGAGAAAATCTATTAAAATAATACATCTTACTAACAGACAGAAAACCTTATGATCATCCTAAAGGGTGATTTATTAAAACTCAATACAAAGTTTTATTTATTTTGGGTTCTGCTCTAACATACAAAGAGCTTGGAAGTTATCACTCATCTCATAATAGAGAAGAACCTGAAACTCTGCAACTTTTCTTAAATCTATCAAGTAATAAGGGTCAGAAGGTGAACTGCATGTATTAGTTTCCTAAACTAGTTTTATAAACTAGGTGACTTAAAACAACAAAAATTTATTCTGTTCTAGTTCTGGAGGCTAGAAGTCCAAACAAAAGCAAGGTGTCAGCAGATGGAAGCCCTAGATATTCTAGGGAGGAATTCTTCACTTTTTCCTTGCTTGGTGGCTCCCAGCAATCTTGGTATTCCTTGCTTTGTAGCTGCATCACTCCAATTTCTGCCTCCATCTTTCCATGAACTTATTTCCTGTGTGTGTGTCTCTGTGTCTCCTCTCTTTCTATGGGATGCCGGTTATTAGATTTATGGCCCACTCTAACCCAGTATGAGCTCATCTTAACTTGATTACATCTGCAAAGACCTTATCTCCAAGTAAGTTCGCCTTCTGAGGTTCTTGGTAGACATACGTTTTGGGGGGATACTATTCAACTCATTACACCACAAACGCCCAAACTAGAGAGATAGGCAAATACAGAGAATCACAGGTTACAGGGAGCAGAAGCCTCTAAATGCAATACCTGATAGAAATACTTAAACAATAATTGACAAACTGCTGGAGGCTGAGTATGGACTAACTTGAGACATAAAAACTCCTGAGGACCTAGACTTGTGGGGAGGACACCCACTTTCATAAGTTTTATCTCTAGGAGCCCCACCAGGTTCTCATGATAAAGAGCTGAGAAAAATCTCATGCCTTTGGCAGGGGGATAGGAAAATACATCTGTTCTCTAACAAAGGCCTGTCCTTAAAGGAAACTACCAGGCCTTATCTGTGTTAGGGGAAGGGCAATCAGGCAATTGGAGTGCACTTTAGTCTTTCCATCTCATAGAAACGCAAGGGAAAAAAAGGTAAGAAACTATTTGGAAGGCCTCAGTCCAGAAAATTTGGCCCATTAAAAAAACTGGAGATTTAATCATAAGATTATAGAATACTTCTCCTTCCCAGTACCTTACTACCACATCAACAGGGCTCTAGCATATTAACAAGATTACAACGAAGAGAGCTGAAGACACAGACTATTTAAGAAGGCATTTTTAGGGAACTCAAAGTGAACAAAGGAGACAAAACAAGAGCATTAGAGGAAATTGAAGGCTCTGACACCTACAGTTACAGCCAACATTAAGCACAGCCTAACTCCCAGCCAAATAAACATAAAACTGCACAGTAAAGGCCTGTATACCTACAGTTACTATTACTCAACACATTATGTCTGGTTTTCAACAAAACATTACAAGGCATAATAAATGGCAAGAAAAAACACAGTCTGAAAAGACAAAGCAAGCATCAGTACCAGACTCGAATAGGGTAGAAACTTTGGAATGATTAGACTGGGCATTTAAAATAACTATGATTAATATGCTAAGGGCTCTAGTAGAGAAAGTGAACAGCAAAAAAGAACACACGAGTAATATAAGTAGAGAGATGGAAGCTCTAAAAGAATCTAAAGGAAATGCTGGAAATAGAAAACACTAAGAAAGATGAAGAATACCTTTGACTGGCTTATCTCTAAAATTGTACTGATAAAAGAGTGAAGCCTAAAGTAAACTGTGGACTTTAGTTAATACCATAATAAGAACAGGTGCAGTGGCTCATGCCTGTGATTCCAGTACTTTGGGAGGCCATGGTGGGAAGCTCACCTGAGCACAGGAGTTCAAGGCTAACCTAGGCAACATAAAAAGACCCTGTCTCTACAAAAAATTAAAAACCAACTGACCATGGTGGTGCATGCCTGTGGTCCCAGCTATTAAGGAGGCTGAGGTGGGAAGATTGCTTGAGCCCAGAAGGCCAAGGCCATATTAAGCAATGTTTGCACCACTGCATTCTAGCCTAGGCAACAGAGTGAGATCTTGTCTTAAAAAAAACCCCACAAAGTATAAAAATAAAAATACTGTATCAATACTGGTTCATCAGTTATAACAAATATACCACATTGAAGCAAGATGTTAGTAATGG
This sequence comes from Papio anubis, assembly GCF_008728515.1. Lineage (NCBI taxonomy): Eukaryota > Metazoa > Chordata > Mammalia > Primates > Cercopithecidae > Papio > Papio anubis. Next base: position 13,159,239 of record NC_044982.1, on the reverse strand, counting down.
GAAAAACTTGGTGTATGTGATGTGGGAGGGGAAGAGAGGGTATATGGGAACTCTGTACTAACTGCCTAATAAAACCTTTATTTAAAAATGCAATAAAATTTTATCACCAAAAACTCTTAGCTTAATATGATAGAAGAAAACTTCCTCAACCACATCTATAAAAATGTCCTACAATAAGCATAACAAATTGAGTGATGAATTTTAAACACTTTGTCAATATAATTAGGAATAAAGAAAGGATTCACTATACTGCTTTTATTCAGTATTGTTCTGGAGATCTTATCCAATGTAATAAGATTGAATAATAATTATAATTGTAAGTGCAAGCCAAAACTCTCATTATTTGTAGATGCTAAGTTTGTTTATGTAGAACATTTTGGAGAATCTACAAAGTATTAGAACTGATAAGAGAGATGAGCAAGGTTGTTAGATATAAGATCAACCTAAAATCAATATTCTTTTTATATCTCAATAATAATTAATTTGAAATATAATATGAGACAATGTTCCATTCAAAATAGCAATAAAATTATGAGGTACTTATAAATAAATTTCAAAAAAGATGTTCAAGACTCTTATGAAGAAAACTACAGCATATTATTGAAAAGCTAGGTATATCCAGGTGCAGTGGCTCATACCTATAATTCCAGTGCTTTGGGAGGCCAAGGCAGGAGAATCACTTGAGGCCAGGAATTTGAGACCAGCCTGGACAACATAGTGAGACCTCCATCTCTACAGAAAATAAAAGTAAATTAGCCAGGTCTGGTGGCATGCTTCTGTAGTCCCAGCTACTTGGGAGGCTGAGGTAGAAGAATCCCATGTGGCCAGGAGTTCGAGGCTGCAGTGAGGTATGATAGCACTACTGCACTACAGCCTGGGTGACAGAGCAAGACTCTGTCTGTAAAATAAATAAATAAATGAAAACATATTAAAAAAATCTAGATATATGGAAAGAGACATCATTCCCATGAATAAAAACACTCAAGATATAAATTATCTCTAAATTATTTCATACATTCAATGCAATTCCATTAAAAATTTCAAAAGGTTTTAAAATGTAATTTGATAAGTTGATTCTAAAATTTACATGAGTAGAAGGGGTGGAGTAAGATGGCTGAATAGAGGCTTCACCAATCATTCCCCCAATGAAGACACCAATTTAACAACTATTTATACACAAAAGCACCTGCATAGGCACCAAAGATTAGGTGATCACTCACAGTATCTGGTTTTAGCTTCATATCACTGAAAGGAGCATTGAAGAGGGTAGAAAAAGAGTTTTGAATCACTGACATCACCCTTCCTCCCTCACCCAGCAGTGGCTGCATGGCAGGGAGAGAGAATCTGGACACTTGGGAGTGGGTGAGTGCAGCAATTGTGAAACATTACATTAAACTTAGTTCTGCTGTGTCATAGCAAAAAGCAATACCAGGCTGAACTCAGCTGACGTCCGCCCACAGAGGAAGTATTTAAACCAGCCCTAGCCAGAGGGGAATCGCCCATCCCAGCGGTCTGAACTTTAGTTCTGGCAAGCCTTGCCACCTAGGGATAGAGTGCTCTGGGACCTTCATTAAACTTGAAAGGCACCCTAGGCTGCAAGGAACTCCTGGGTGAGTCTTAGTGCTGACCTGGGGTCAGAGCCAGTGGGCTTGGGGGGCATGCCACTTACTGAGACACCAGCTGGGGCAGCTAGGGGAGTGCTGTGCCACCCCTCCCACAACCCCAGGCTGCACAGCTCATGGCTTCAAAAGAGGTCCCTTCCTTCCACGTGAGGAGAAGAGAGGGAAGAGTAAAGAGGACTTTGCCTTGCATCTTGGATACCAGCTCAGCCACAGTAGAATAGGGCAATGGTCAAAGTAATGAGGCCCCCTTTCTAGGCTCCTGGATTACATTTCTAGACACCCCCTGGGCCAGAAGGGAACCTGCTGCCTTTAAGGGAAAGACTCAGTCCTGGCAGTACCCATTGTCTGCTAACTAAAGAGCCTTTGATCCTTGAATAACCAACAGTGATGCCCAGGAAGTACGCTGTGGGCTGTGGGTGAAACTCTGAGACTTTCTGGCTTCAGATGAGACTCAGCACATTCTTTTTTTTTTTTTTTTTTTGAGATGGAGTCTCGCTCTGTCGCCCAGCCTGGAGTGTGGCGGCGCGATCTCCACTCACTGCAAGCTCCGCCTCCTGGGTTCACGCCATTCTCCTGCCTCAGCCTCCCGTGTGGCTGGGACTACAGGCGCCTGCCACCGCGCCTGGCTAATTTTTTTTTTTGTATTTTTAGTAGAGACGGGGCTTCACCGTGTTACTCAGGATGGTCTTGATCTCCTGACCTTGTGATCCGCCCATCTCGGCCTCCCATAGTGCTGGGATACAGGCGTGAGCCACCGTGCCCAGCCTCAGCACATTCTTAACTGTGGTGGCTATGGGAAGAGACTCCTTCTGCTTGAGGAAAGTGGAGGAAACAGAAAAGCAGACTTTGTCTTGCTCCATATGTACCAGCTCAGCCACAGGGGAATAGAGCACCAAGCAGGCTCTTGGGGTCCCCAGTTCGAGGTCTTGACTCCTGGATGGCATTTTTGGGCCTACCCTGAGTCAGAGGGGAGCATATTGCCCTGAAGGGCGAGTCCCAGGCTAGGCAGCATTCACCACAAGCTGACTGAAGAGCTCTTGGGCCTTAAGGGAGTATTGGTGGTAGCTTCACAGTACTCCCCAGGGGCCTGTGGGGGTGGTGGTCACAGGATGAGGCCCCTCTGCCTGTAGAACGGTGAAACAAGAGTGGAAAGGACTGTGTCTTCTGATTTGAGTGCCACCTTAGCCGCAGTACAACAGAACATCAGCTAGACTTCTAAGGTTTTTGACTCTAGTCTTTGGCTCCTGGATGTCACCTCTGGACCCACTCAGGACCTGGGGGAACTTGCTGCCCTGAAGAAAAAGACAGAGGCCTGGCTGGCTTCCCTGCCTGCTGATTGTAGAGCCCCAGGGTCTTGAGGGAACATAGGTGATAGCCAGGTAGTGGTTATAGTCAGCCTTGGGTTGAGGCCCAGTGCTGTGCTGACCCAGTGCAGTCCTGGTAGTGGTGACCACAGTAGGGGCTTGTGTCACTCCACCTCCAGCCCCAGGCAGCTGAGAACAGAGAAAGAGAGACTCTATTTTTTTTGACAGAGAATAAGGGAAGAAAACAAGATTCTCAGCTTTGTGATCCACAGAATTCTTCCAGATCTCTTCCAAGACAACCAAGGTGGTACCTATATGAGTCTGTGAGAACCACAGCATTACTGGGCCTGGGGTGCCCCTTAATACAGATACAGCTTAGATCACAGCACTCAAGTCCTCTCGAATACCTGGAAAACCTTCCCAAGAAGGATGGACACAAACAAGACCAGACCAGGAAACTGATAAATACCTATCTCTTCAATGCCCAGACACAGACAAACATCTGTAAGTATCAAGACCATCCAGAAAAACATGACCTTATCAAATGAGTTAAATAAGTCACCAGGGACCAATCCTGGAGAAACAAAGATATGCTGCCTTTCAGACAGATAATTCAAAATAGCTGTTTTGAGGAAACTCAAAGAAATTGAAGATAAGATAGACAAGGAATTCAGAATTCTGTCAGATAAATTTAGCAAAAATATTGAAATAAAAAAATCAAGCAGAAATTCTGGAGTTGAAAAATGCAATTGACGTACTAAAGACTGCATCAGAGTCTTTTAATAGCAGAATTGATCAAGCAGGAGAAAGAATTAGTGAGCTTGAAGGTAGCCTATTTGAAAATACATGGAGAAGATAAAAGAAAAAAGAATAAAAAACAATGAACCACGCCTATAGGATATAGAAAATAGCCTTAAAAGGGCAAATCTAACAATTATTGGCCTTAAAGAGGAGGTGGAGAAAGATATGGGAATAGAAAGTTTATTTGAAGGGATAATAACAGAGAACTTCCCAAATTAAGGGAAAGATATCTATATCCAAGTTCAAGAAGGCTATAGAACACCAGGCAGATTTAACCCAGGGAAGACTACCTCAAGGCATTTAATAATCAAACTGCCAAAGGTCAAGGATAAAGAAAAGCTCCTAAAAGCAGCAAGAGAAAATAAATAACATAAAATGGAGAGCTCCAATATTGACCATTGGGAGTTTGATTATAAAATGCCTTGAGGCAGTCTTTTATGGGTTAAATCTTCTTGGTGTCTTACAACCTTCTTGTACTTGGATGTTGATATCTTTCTCTATGTTTGCAACGTTCAATGTTACCTTACAGGCCAGAAGAGAGTGACATGAAATATTTAAATGGCTGAAGGAAAAATACTTTTATCCTAGACTAGTATATCCAGTGCAAATATCCTTCAAACATGAAGGAGAAATATCTTCCCAGACAAAAACTGAGGGATTTCATCAACACCAGACCTGTCCTACAAAACATGCTAAAGGGAGTACTTCAATCAGAAAAAAATGGATGTTAATGAGCAATAGGAAATCATCTGATGGTATAAAACTCACTGCTAACAGTAAGTACACAGAAAAACACAGAGTATTATAACACTGTAACGGTGATGTGTAAACCACTCTGTTTTTTTTTTTTTTTGAGATGGAGTCTCACTCTGTCACCCAGGCTGGAGTTCAGTGGCATAGTCTTGGCTCACTGCAACCTCCACTCCCCAGGTTCAAGCAATTCTCCTGCCTCAGGCTCCCAAGTAGCTGGGATTACAGGTGCCTGCCACCGTGCCCAGCTAATTTTTGTATTTTTAGTAGAGTCGGGGTTTCACCACCTTGGCCAGGCTCGTCTTGAACTCCTGACCTCATGATCCACCAGCTTTGGCCTCCCAAAGTGCTGGGCTTACAGGCCAGCACCACCACACCCGGCCCGTAAACCACTCTTAATTAGACTAAATGATGAACTCACTCAAAATAATAACTACAACTTTTCAAGACACAGGCAGTAAAATAAGATTGAAACAACAAAAAGTTAAAAAGCAAGGGGATGAAGTTAAGGTGTAGAGTTTTTTTTTTGTTTTTTTTTTTGTTTTTTTTTTTTGTGAGACGGAGTCTTGCTCTGTCACCCAGGCTAGAGTGCAGTGGCGTGATCTCGGCTCACTGCAAGCTCCGCCTCCCGGGTTCACGCCATTCTCCTGCCTCAGCCTCCCGAGTAGCTGGGACTACAGGCGCCCACCACCACGCCCGGCTAGTTTTTTGTATTTTTAGTAGAGATGGGGTTTCACCATGTTAGCCAGGATGGTCTCGATCTCCTGACGTCGTGATCCACCCACCCCAGCCTCCCAAAGTGCTGGGATTATAGGCGTGAGCCACCGCGCCCGGCAGGTGTAGAGTTTTATTAGTTTTCTTTTTGCTTGTTTGTTTACTCATGCAAACAGTGTTAAGTTGTTATCAGCTTAAAAGAATGGGTTATAAGATAGTATTTGTAAGCCTCATGGTAACCTTAAATAAAAAACATATAAAGGATACACAAAAAATTAAAAGCAAGAAATTAAATCATACTGTCATGGCCAGGTGTGGTGGCTCACCCCTGTAATACTAGGACTTTAGGAGGCCAAGGTAAGAGGATTGCTTGAGGCCAGAAGTTCCAGACCAGCTTGGGCAACATAGTGAGGCCCTGTCTTTATAAAAGAATAAAAAATAATTAAAAATAACTAACTAAATAAAATAAAATAACCTAATCACTCTCTATTATTCATCCCTTAAAAACTAAAATAAGTAAATTGTACCACCAGAGAAAATTATCTTCCCTAAAAAGAAGACAGGAATGAAGAAAAGAAGGAAGCGAAGACCACAAAACAACCAGAAAGCAAATAACAAAATGGTAGGAATAAGTCCTTACTTATCAATAATAACATTGAATGTAAATTAACTAGACTTTCCAATCAAAAGACATGGAGTAGCTGGACAGATAAATAAAGAAGACCCAATGATCTGTTGCCTACAAGAAACACACTTTACCTGTAAAGACACACATTGACTGAAAACAAAGGGATAGAAAACGATATTCCATGCCAATGGAAACCAAAAAGAGCAGGAGTGGTTATATTTATATCAGACAAAATAGATTCAAGACAGAACGTATAAGAGACAAAGACAGCCACTATATAATGATAAAGGGGTCAATTCAGCAAGAGGATATAGTAAATATATATGCACCCAATAGTGGAGTACCCAGATATATGAAGAAAATATTATTAGAGCTAAAGAAAGAAATAGAACTCAATACAATAATAGCTGAAGACTTCAACACTCCACTTTCAGCATCGGACAGATCTTCCAGACAGAAAATTAACAAAGAAACACTGGGCTTAATCTGCACTATAGAACAAACAGACCTAGTAGATATTTACAGAATATTTTATGCAACAGCTGCAGAATACACATTCTTTTCCTTGGCACATGGATAATTCTCATGGATAGACCATATATTAGGTCAGAAAACAAGTGTTAAAACATCAAAAAAATTGAAATAATATCAAGCACTTTCTCTGACCACAATGGAGTAAAACTAGAAATCAATAACAAGAGGAACTTTAGAAACTACACAAACACGTGGAAATTAAGCAATATACTTCTGAATGACCAGTGGGTCAATAAAGATATTAAGAAGGAAATCGAAAATTTTCTTGAAACAAAAGATAATTGCAACACAACATACCAAAACCTATGGGATATAGCAAAAGCAGTATGAAGATGGAAGTTCCCAGCTGTAAGTGCCTACATTATAGAAGAAGAAATCTTCAAATAAATGACCTAATAATACATCATGAAGAACTAGAAAATCAAGATCAAAGCAAACCCAAAATTAGTAGAAGAAAGAAATAATAAAGATCAAAGCAAACATAAATGAATTTAATATGAAGAAAACAATACAAAAATCAATGAAACAAAAATTTGGCTCTTTGAAAAGATAAACAAAATTGACAAATCTGTAGCCAGACTAAGAAAAAAAGAGGGAAGACTCAAATAAATAAAATTGGAGATGAAAATGGAGACATTACAACTTATACCACAGAAATTCAAAGGAGTATTTAGTGGCTACTATGAAGAACTATTACTATATGCCACTAAAATGGAAACACTAGAAGAAATGGATAAATTCCTAGACACATACAACCTACCAAAATTGAACCATGAATAAATCCAAAACCTGAACAGACTAAAAACAAGTAGTGAGATCGAAGCCATAATAAAGTCTCCAGGCAAAGAAAAGCCTGAAACCTGATGGCTTCACTGCTGAATTCTGCCAGACATTTAAAGAACTAATACCAATCCTCCTCAAACATTTTGGAAAAGTAGAGGAGGGGAGAATACTTCCAAATACATCCTATGAGGCCAATATTACCCTGATACCAAACCAGATAAAGAAACATCAAAAAGAGAAAAAAAAAAAAACCACTATAGGCCAATATCACTGATGATTTGATGCAAAAATCCTCAACAAAATACTAGCAAACCAAATTCAACAACACATCTTAAAAAAAGATTATCCTTCATGTAGGAGATAGCTTTTTTTTAAAAAAAAAAAAAAAAAAAAAGAAGAAAAAGAAGCAAGTATATTTATCATGGCCAAATGTGATTTATCCCAGGGATGCAATGATAGTTCAACATACACACAAATCAATGAGGTGAGACATCATATCAACAGAATGAGGGATAAAAACCATATGATCATTTCAATTGATGCTGAAAAAGCATTTGATAAAATTCAACATCCCTTCATGATAAAAACTCTGATAAAACTGGATATAGAAGTGTGAACTCAAAAGTATCTGAGACAGGTCTCATTCAATTTAGGAAGTTTATTTTGCCAAGGTTAAGAACACACCCATGACACACAGCCTCAGGTGGTCCTGATGATATGGGCCCAAGGTAGTTGTGATATGGTCTGCTTTTATACCTTTTAAGGAGATATAATACATCAATAAATACCTGTAAGATTTACATTGGTTTTGTCTGGAAAGGTGGGATAGCTTGAAGCACAGGCTACCAGGTTGTAGGAAGATTTAAAATTTTTCTGATTGGCAATTGGTTGAAATAGTTGCTATTATCTAAAGATCTGGAATCAATAGAAAGGAATATCTTCATTACAATGATAAGGGGTTGTGGAGACCACCAGTTATCATGCAGATGAAGCCTCCAGGTAGCTGGCTTCAGAGATAATATAAGTGTTTCTTATCAGACTTAAGGTCTGTGTTGATGTTAATACTGGTTGACCGTTCCTGAATTACAAAAGGAAGGAGGGCATAATGAGGCATGTCTGACCCCTCCCTTTCCATCATGTTCTGAACCAGTTTTTCAGGTTAACTTTGGAATGTCCTTGGCCAAAAGAAGAGGTTCATTCACATGGTTGGGGGGCCTTAGAAATTGTATTTTTAGTTTACAGAAGGAATATACCTCGATTTAAACAATGTCATTCACATTAAAAACATGAATGGATAAGCAAATCCAGTAAAGTTGCCAGATATAAAATCAACATGCAAACACACGCCAACAGCAAACAATCTTAAAAAGAAATCAAGAATGTAATGCCATTTACAATAGTTACAAATAAGATAAAATACCTAGGAATTAATTTAACCAAAGAAGTGAAAGATCTCCACACTGAAGATGTAAGAAATTGAAGAAGATACCAAAAAAAGACAAAGATATTCCATGTTCATGAACTGGAAGAATTAATGTTGTTAAAATGAGCGTACCACTTAAAGCAATCTATAGATTCAATTCAAGCCCTATCAAAACACCAATGACATTCTTCACAAAAATAGAAAAAAAATTCTAAAATTTATATGGAACCACAAAAGACCCAGAATAACCAAAGCTATCTTAAGGAAAAGGAACAAAACTGGAAAAATCACATTACCTGACTTTAACTTACACTACAGAGCTACAGTAACCAAAATGGCATGGTACTGGCATAAAAATAGACACATAGAACAATGGAACAGAACAGAGGACCTGGAGATAAATCCATACATCTACAGTGAATTCATTTTTGACAAAACTACCAAGAATATTTATTGGGGAAAGAACACTCTCTTCAATAAATGGTGCTGGGAAAACTGGATATCCACATGTGAAAGAATAAAAATAGACTCCTATTTCTCACCATATACAAAAATCAAATCAAAATGTTTTAAAGACTTAAATTTAAGACTTCAAACAATGAAACTACTAAAAGAAAACATTGGGGAAAGTTTCTAGGACACTGAACTGACAAAAATTTCTTGAGTAATACCCCACTGGTACAGGCAACTGAAGCAAAAATGGACAAATGGGATCACATCAAGTTATAAGGCTTCTGCACAGCAGAAGAAACAATCATCATAGCGAAGAGATAACCCACAGAATGAGAGAAAATATTTCAAACTACCCATTTGATAAGGGGTTAATAACTGGAATATATAAGGAGTTCAAGCAACTGTATAGGAAAAAATCTAATCCAATTCAAAAGTAGGCAAAAGATTTAAATAGACATTTCTCAAAAAATGTCATACAAATGGCAAATGGGCATATGAAAAAGTGCTCTACATCATTGATCATCAGATAAATGCAAATCAAAATTACAGTGAGATATTATCTCACCCCAGTTAAAATGGCTTTCATCCTAAAGTCAGGCAAAAACAAATGCTGGAGAGGATGTGGAGAAAAGGGAACCCTCATACACTCTTGGTGGAAATGTAAATTAGTACAACCACTGTGGAAGACAGTTGGAGGTTCTTCAAAAACCTAAAAATAGAGCTTAAGATCCAGCAATCCTCCTTCTAGGTATATACCCAAAATAATGGAAAACATTACATTGAAGAGATATCTGCACTCTCATGTTTATTGCAGCACTATTCACAATAGCCAGACTTGAAAGCAACCTAAGTGTCTATAAACAGATAAACAGATTAAAAAAATATGGTCCATATACACAAGAGAGTACTATTCAGCCATGAAAAAGAATGAGATCCTGCCATTTGCAATGACATGGATGGAACTAGAAGTCATTATGCTAAGTGACATAGCCAGGCACAGAAAGAAAAACTTAACATGTTCTTATTTATTTGTGGCAGCTAAAAATTAAAACAATTGAACTCATAGAGAGAGAGAGTAGAAGGATGGTTAACAGAGGCAGGGAAGGACAGTGGGTGTGGAGGGGCAATGGGGGAGGGTTAATGGATACAAAAAATAGTTAGAAATAATGAATAAGATCTAGTGTTTGCTAGCTAGAGTGACTATAGTAAAAAAAATTTAATTTCACATGTAAAAATAACAAAGAATATAATTGTATTGCTTATAACACAAAGGATAAATGCTTGAGGTGATGAATACACCATTTAACCTGATGTGCTTATTACACATTGCATGCTTATGTCCAAACATCTCATGTAATCCATAAATATATACACCTACTATGTATCCTCAAAAATTAAAAATTGAAACTAAAAAAATTCACATGGCAGGTGTATTAGTCCATATTCATGTTGCTTTATAAAGGACTGCCTCAGACTGGGTAATTTATAAAGGAAAGAGGTTTAATCGACTCACAGCTCTGTATGGCTGGGGAGGCCTCAGAAAACTTCACAATCATGGCGGAAGGGGAAGCAAACATGTCCTTCATCACATGATGACAGGAAGGAGAAGTGCTGAGCAAAAGGGGGGAAAGCCCCTTATAAAACCATCAGATCTTGTGAGAACTCACTCACTATCACAAGAACAGTAGCATGGGGGTAACCGCCCCCATGACTGAATTACCTCCCACTGAGTCTGTCCCATGACACATGGGGATTTTGGGAATTACAATTCAAGATCAGATTTGGGTGGGGATGCAGTAGGCAAAAAGGTCAAATATAGCCAAGATAAATGTGAAGAATAAGCACAGTTGGGAGGAATTGCCTTATAAAGACTTATTATAAAGATATCGTTATTAAGACAGTATGGTTAAACAGGCAGGTACAAACATACCTGTAGTCCAGAATACAAAGCTGGCAAATAGCCTCATATATACATTAAAAAGTTGACTTATGACCAAGTTGGAATTGAATTAGAAACTTTTGGGGAAGAGTTTAATAAATGGGTAAGTTGCTACTTATTCATAGGGGAAGAAGCAGACCCCACTTCACACATAAACATAAACATAAATTTAAGTTGAAACAAACACTTAAATGTGAAAAGTAAAACTTCAAAACTTTTAGAATGAAATATAAGAATCTGTTTACAACCTTGGGTATAGGAAAGCACAAACTATAAAGAAAAAGATTGGTAGGTTGGGCATGGTAGCTCACAATTGAGCCCAGGAATTTAAGACCAGCCTGGGCAACATGGCAAAACCCTGTCTCTACAAAAAACACACAAAAAATTAGCTGGGGATGGTGGCATGTGCCTGTAGTCCCAGCTACTTAGGAGCCTAAGGTGGGAGGACTACCTGAGCCTGGAAAGGTTATAGCTGCAGTGAGCCGAGATCACACCACTGCACTCCAGCCTGGGCAACAGAGTAAAACTCTGTCTCAAAAAAAAAAAAAAAAAAAAAGGTTAAACTTGGCTACATTTACATTTTAAAACTTCTGTTCAGTTAAAGACTCCATAAACAAAGTGAAAAACAAGCCGTAGACTGGGAGAAAGTCTGCATTTTCGTCTGGTATCATTTGCCTTCAGCCTGAAGAACTTCCATTACTACTTCGTATAGTGCAAGTCTGCTGGTAGCAAATTCTCTTAGTTTTCTTCCATCTGAAAATATTTTTATTTTATTTTCATTATGAAGGACTTTTTTGTGTGTGCCAAATATGCCACTGCATTAACAGTTTTCTTTTTCTTTTTAGTATGGTAAAGATGTTAGTTTATTATCCTCTGATATCCATTGTTTCTGATTAGAAGTCAGTGTTAATTTGCATTGATGTTCTCTGTATGTAATGTGTGTCATTGTATATCATTCTTCTCTGGTTGGTTCTAATATTTTCCCTTGTCTTTGCTTTTCAGCATTTTGAATCTGAAGTGCTTAAGGCTTGACTTTCATGATATTTTTCCTGTTTGGGGATTTGTACTTCTTTTTACATCTGTAAATTTTTTTTGTCACCAAATTTTGGAAAATTTTCAGCCATTATTTCCTTAAATATTTGTTCTTAAATATTTTAAAATAATATATTAATATATTATTATTATTTTTATCCTCTTCTTCTGTGAGTATAATTGTATGTTATACTTTTTGTTATTGTCTCACAGGCCCCTGACTATGTTCCTTTTCTTCTTATTATTTTTTTCTATCTGTTTTTCAGATTGGATAATTAACAGTGGTTTATCTTTAAGCTTACTTGATATTTCATCTATTTTCTACACCCTGGCATTAATATCATCTAGTGAATTTTTTATTTCACATATTGTACTTTTGAGTTCTAAAATTTCCAATTGGCTTTTCAAAAAATATAGTCTCAATTTCTCTACTGACATCCTTATCTTTACAATCATTATAAGCATTTTTTTTTTCACTGCACTGAGCAGACTTACATGATTTAAAATCTTTGTTAATGATAACATCTGGATCATCTTGGGTTCATTTTCTATTGTCTTTTTTTCTTCACAATGGGTCAAGTGGGTCACATTTCCTTGTTTCTTTGTGTGTCATGTAAATTTGGATTGTATCCTGGACATTGTGATTTTAGTGCTGTGGAGACTCTGTATTCTGTTATTTTCCTCTCAAGAGTGTTGACTTTTTTTTTAGCAGGTAACTAACTTAATGGGATATAAACTATAAACTATCAGTTTATTGAATATCAGTTTAGTTCTTGTATCCCTAGTTGGGTTTTTGTTGTTTGCATGCAGGCTTGCACATGTGTGGTTCAGAGATCAGCTAGATATTTGGGCAGAGGTAAATAGGTGATATCTCCTTTACTGTGGCTCTCTGTTTCTCATAGTTCTCCCTTCACTTTCTAGCAGCTGTAATTGCTTTTAACTATGTATTTTGGCATTTCGGGTCAATCAAGGTGTGACTATACTATTGGAGTCTTTAGTCACTAAGTGCGTGGGGCGTTCCTCACGCATAGTGTTTAATAAACATAATTAAGCCAAAATGGAATGTTGAGCATGAAGTGTTAAGTTTTAAAAATATATGTATAGTGTGGTATTAATTATAGAAAATTTAAAAAACATGTAAAATAGTTTATGTTGCTTATGGAAATAGACATATATGGTGTGTCTATTTTATCTATCTAAAATTTTATCTAAAATTTTATCTTTTTTTTTTTTTTTTTTTGAGACGGAGTCTCGCTCTGTCGCCCAGGCTGGAGTGCAGTGGCCGGATCTCAGCTCACTGCAAGCTCCGCCTCCCGGGTTTACGCCATTCTCCTGCCTCAGCCTCCCGAGTAGCTGGGACTACAGGCGCCTGCCACCTCGCCCGGCTAGTTTTTTGTATTTTTAGTAGAGACGGGGTTTCACCATGTTAGCCAGGATGGTCTCGATCTCCTGACCTCGTGATCCGCCCGTCTCGGCCTCCCAAAGTGCTGGGATTACAGGCTTGAGCCACCGCGCCCGGCCCTAAAATTTTATCTTATTTAAAATTTCAACCCTTTCAATACAAACTATCTCCTTCCCTTTGTTTAATATTTTTCTTTGTAGTACTTGTCAGTACTTAATATACTGTATGTTTTGCTTATTTTTTGTCTTTCCCACTAGAAAATTAATTTTAAGAAGCAGAGATTATTTTTTGTCTTCTCTGTTTGCTAGTTATAACAAGTTCCTAGAGTGGTGTTTCACATATATAGGCACTCAATAAGTAGTTGCTGAACAAATAAATAAATAATATAAAATATAAGGACATAACCACAAATTTAGAATAATTTTTGTGGGGGCTTCTAATGTCTCTAAAATGTTTTATTTCTGAAAAGTGAAACAATACAATGTGACAAAATATTAAGATTTGATGAGACTGGGTAGTGGTAACATTAGAGTTCATGATTTTTCGAGTATTTCTATGTTTGAAGTACTTCATTAAACAATAGAATGGGCAAAAAGTTTGGAGAAGACTTTGAAGAGCATTATGTTATAGAAGTCAAGGTAAGAGGGAATTTCAAAAAGAAACAGGGAGAAATTTCAAATGCTGGCATTAGTCACCAAGAGATAAAGCAATTGGAATTTATTATTAGGAAATTATTAGTGACTATTGAAGGAACCTGTTTCAGCCACAATTTGATAGCAAGTAGGGTAGTGAGGGAATGGAGAAATGGAGGCCACTTATTCAGTAAGATGATAGGCACAGCTTTTTGAGGATGAAAAATTTTTGCATGTTTGCAAGTAGGATGGGAAAATCCATTGAAAAGATGAGACTTAAAATGCTGGGAAAAAGAAAGATAATTAAAATAGCAAATTCTAGAATAAATAGGAATGTGTATAATTAGAGGCATAGGTTTAGTTAAAAAAAAAGCATTGCATCTGGCAATGAGAAGAGGCACTACCTCTGCAACAGAAGAAAACTAAGCAGGAAGGATTGAGGTAGATGGAGATACAAGGAAAGGTGAGGGAGTTCATTGAAGTAGTAAGGCCATATGTTGGAATGGAGAAACTGAGTAATGGATATGGCCCAGGTTAGTGAGTTAATGGGCATGGCAGAAGGCTGAAGCTGTGAGTGCCTAGGTTGATGATTAGAGTCTCAATTATATGGATGCTATCAGGCTTTGGAGGGTCCAAAGCATCAGAACAAACCTGAATGGACTGGGTGCATTTGAGGAGTTTGAGCAGTAATGTTAATAGAAGCCATCATTCATATGTGTCATTGTTCTAGATTCTCATATGTATACTTATTTATTCCTGACAACCTTTAATGTGACAATGATATGACCATTTTTCAGGTAAGGCAGTTGAGGCATGGAGAAGTTAAGTAACTTGCACAAGGTTACACAGATCATGAGAGGCAAAGCTGGAATTCAAACCCAGGCTGTGTAACTCCTCAGTCCATGACTTAACACCATTATACTCTCTCTTAACTGAGTAATGGGAGGGTTAATTGATGACAAATGAAAGATTGTTAAGCAGATGAGGGGATAATAGCTTTCCAGCACATACTTTGTTGTTTGTTTCTGTACTATCCAAGACACCTTTTTCTCATGTGTGTTAATTTCCAATTACTGTTTTCGTTGTCAAAGCCTCAGGCTTCCAAGAAATTTCTGAATAACCCATTGAGCTTTCTTTTAGTCATACAAAGTGTTTGTCATCTTCTCAGGAATGTTCATGATATTCATATTTTCTTCAGAATGATTCCAATTTTATTTTTACTCAAAACGAACTATTTGGCATCATGCTTCACATAATCATTTATCTTTTACTAATAAATGGAACTTCTCTTTGGGATGTGGTTTTGGGAATGAACAATGACATGGAATGATAGCTGATTAGCCAGACCAACCTGCCAATCAGCAAGATGACAGAGTCCAGTCACATATGCAACTCAAAGAGCCAATTCACTAACCTTTATGAACATTTTTGCAAATACCATGAAACTTGAGTGCTGTGTGTGCATCATTATGGGCAGTTTCCCTATTATTTGTAGATTTTTTTTTTTGCTACTCAGAAGCATCTCTCCTTGATGTTTGTTCATGATATTTTTCTTAATTGTGCAAGATTTCACCTGAATAGTTTGTATATACTACACAGAATTTAAAATTCTTTCCCTAAATAGGATCTTTTATTTTCTGAGGTGGAAAAACATTGATTTATCAGCATTAAAAGTCATTGTCAACACTTAACAGTTCTGTTCCTGTAACTTTTACTAAAGTAACCTGCTGTGACCATTATAATGGTCTTATGTGACTATTGCCCCTCAGCTTTAACAAATTAAACTTTTTGAATGAAGAATGGACATAATGGTTGGTGATTGTGCCATACTTTTAGTTTACAAGGACTTGCGCATCCATTCGATCTGCCCAGTAACTCTTCAGGTGAAGGGGCAGGTTTTAATGTTGCCATTTTACAGATAAAGAACTGGAAATGTAGGGAGATTAGAAGATGGTCCTTGAGTGAGTAAGTGGTAAAAATGGTTCTTGAATCTGGTTCTTCCGGACTCCAAGTGTCTCTCCATTCTGTAGTGGATTCTTTGGGCATCTTCCTATTAATATGCACGATGCCCTCCTCTATTGCCTTCCTTTCCCGCTGGTTTCGGTTTTCCAGTCGAGGGGCTTCCTAATGTGCCCCTGTCCAGCTGGGATGGCTGCAAGGGAGCACACCTGGGGTCTTCCTGTCTCCAGTCTTTCATCTTCCTTTTCTGTGGCTTCACCGTCCGTGGAAATCTCCTCCTTCCTCCAGCCCCAACTTCTAAAGTCTTGTCACAGCCCCCTGGCAGTGGGACCTGCCATCCTCAATCATCAGCAGGAGAGCCCATCGCAGAGGGGAGGCGAGGGCAGGAACCGCAGCGCGCCGGGAAGCCATGCTGAGGGTTCCTCCTGCATTTCCTTCCTCGCAGTCCTCAGGAGCATCCTCGCGCCCTCCGGCCCCGGCGCTCCAGCCCGCCCCGGATCCGCCTCCCTCTCCTTCCTCCTGGAGGTTGAGCAGAAGCGTGGGACGCACCTGGGTCCCTCTCCGGTCACCCCGCTGAGGCTCCGGGGGCTGCTCCGGGAGCAGGATTTACAGGCCCGGAGAACGCCAATGGGAGATCCAAATGGTCGGGGACTCCGGCGCTTTAAGAGGCTTTTCTCTGGGAAACACCCGTCCCCTCCGTGCGCCTTATGAATGGAAATACTCCTCCCCCGGTCGAGCCCATTTTCCCATTTCACCAGGAGCCGCAGCCTGCTCTCTCCTTTCGGTCTCCCCGCCCACATCAACGCGGGCAGCTCCAGGAGGGGACGGACAGGAAGCCTTTGGCCGCCTATTAAATCCCACCCATTTCTCCGGGGGCGATTTCCTAACCTTCCGGGACCGAATTCTGCAATTTGATGTGCGTTTTGTCCGAATGGTAGCGACACGGGCCTAAGGGAGGGGGAAAGCGAGGGGGTGGGGGGTGGGGGGTATGCACTCTTTTCCTCGCAACATCGCTGGCGGAGCGAGGGAGCTCACACGACACAGATTTTGGGGCAAAGCCTTTCCATCTGGACAGCACCATGTCCACCAAAGCGGAGCAGTGTAAGTAGCAGCCGGCCCGGCATTCCGGCCCGGCCTCGGCTGGGAGCTATTGCAGCTGCGGCGTTTGCGGCTGCTGGGAGACCTTGGCATTGTGCTGGTGCGGGGGTGGGGGCTGAGGTTGGGGCGGGTGGGGGGTGGCGGGGATAGAAGGTGGGGGAGGGTGGACGTTAATGGCAGCGCGGCGCTGTCCCCGGTGCTGAAAAATAATGCGGTCTTCCTCGGGCTCCAGCTGGGGTTTTGCAAGACTCAGAGACCCTGCGAAATGAAATTAAAATGGGGTCATTCTCGGGAAAAAGAGGCCTCGTATCTTTCAGATAAACATTTCAGTATCTCTTGCTGGAGTGGGGGAAGGGGGGCAGCGGCAAATCAGGGGCGGGGAACTGTCAGTTGCAACCAAAGCCTGCCTGGCCTTCTGAGCATGCCCAGTTCTTGGTGCTGGAGCCATAGGGGAGTTTGAGTCTGCAGTTTCCACTTCGGGTGGAAGAGGCACGAAGGGAGAGAAGGGGGAGGGAGCAGGGAGCCAGGCAGAATTCTGGATTCAGTAAGAGGAAAATTAACTCACTAATGCCAACGCCAATGCCAAAACCAACCACAACCTTGCAGTGCTTACAAGAAAGTGAAAGGAGCTTTGGGAAAATGACCTAATTGATCTAATTATTGTTCCAACAAGCAGGCTTCCTTTGTAGGGCAGCCCACACAAACTATAGCACACAGCACCGGAGGATTTTGGTTGTCCCAGTAATGACTGACTGTGTGCGTGGTTAGAAGCAACCTGCTAACTCCTTGTGGATGGAGTAAGTTTCTAATATGGTCCCCATAGTCTGTCTTATTGTGGTGCGCACTAGTAGGCCTTCGGTGTGTGCTTGGTAGGTTGATCAATGTGAAGGCTTTTTTTGAGTGCACTTGAGGGCTTGAGGGATTCAGGAGCTTAAACTTCAGATTGTAAATAAAAGATGTTTTTATTAAGCAATTAGTTTGAATTTTTAACAATATACCAGAACTTATTCACCTAGATGACTCCTTTCTTCCAAAGCAGTGAGTACACATTATATGGATAATGCTGTCACTACTTAAAAGTCTTTGTAATTCTTCTTTGGAATGGCTATTAAAGTCATTTTTTTGAGACACATAAAACAGTAGTCTCATTATTTGAGGGCAATATCTTATATATGATAAAATGCAGTATGTCATTTATTCACTAGACAAATTGAATAAACTGAAGGCTCATAGAATTCTCAGATTGATGGTTCATTAGAAATTGTGCTTGTCCACCTACCATCCAGTGCTTGTACTTCTTTATGTTTTTTAGAATCTGGAAGATCTGAGTTTGAATCTTACTTTTGCTACTGTTTGACCTTGGGCAAGATAATTGACCTCTCTGAACTTTATTTCCTCATCTGTAAACCTGGGCTAATCATGCTGATGGGGTTGTTGTGGGGAATGAGAGAATACATATAAAAGGCTTAGTAGTGAGCCTAGCACATAGAATGTACTCAATAAATGATGGCTATAATAATGACAACCATTGCCCACTTTTAAATAGTCCATCTCCTCTAAATAGTTAGGAAGCTCTCTTGTGATTTTTTTTTTTTGCATGTTTCCGAAAGTTAAATCTACACTCAAAATTAAGTTTTGCTTTTACAGAGGTTTTTGAAAAAAATTGGGTGCATTCTGTTTTGAGGAATGGTAACATAGTTTGAGTCCATGTAGAACTTCCCACTTGAGAATATCACATCCTGATATTATAATAAAGCCAAATGGTTTTATTATAGTATGGTTTCTAAAGGAAAAAACACCACCTGTCATTTGATTGTGTAGTTACATATTACGTAAGTAATTTCAGGCTAAAGCCAGTGAGTATTACTGTCCTCTTCCTGTGTTTTCCTTGTTATATTTTGAAATGGACTGGATGCTTTGTCTTGTCTCTTTCCTGGGCAATGAATAAAATCTAGGTATGGACTTGATTGTGTAGTGCAATTAATGGATTAAGTAGCTATTTTAGACGTGTTTGTGAAACAGATTTTTTTCCATCTGTAGAGGATGAAAAGGACACCATATCTGGAGCTAGAACATGTGGACTTGAGCTTTGTATGTCCTTCTGATTAATTGTGAGACACTGGGCAATTAACTTAATAGTTTTGTGCCTCAGAGTTTCCATCTTTAAAGTAAGGAATTGTAGTAGGAGCTATCTTTGCTTTAGTCTTAAGGATTTTGTAGGGCAAAGGAGGTAAATGGGAGTAGGATGCGGAAAGGATAAGGATGCCATGGATGTTTTTAGGTATCTGTATTTAGAATGAAGGTAATTTAGGAATCTCTTTTCTTTTTCTGTAAATATGCACTAACACGAGTGGATTGGCATTTTAGTGTACGTTATGTAACTGAAAAAAAAAACATAATAGGCTGCATCTGCATAGTTGATGTTCATGAAGGACAAATACTTTTTATAAAAAGAATGGCAGCATTTTATCCTCGGACTCGGTAGAAGTTTAGCTAGGTGTAAGCAGCAAGAGAAGGAAAGGTCAGGGTATTTTTTTTTTTCTTCTACTGAGTGTGAAGACTACTGGATAAGGAGAGAATGGGAGAGCTTGTTTCTCCTCTGCATTCAGGAGTGTGCACACTACTACTTTCCTAAGGACTGAGGAGGGAGAATTAGGCTTAATATAATGTCAAAATATTATTTCTATTACTCTTCTTCTTGGAGCTTCTTGATGCAGATAAAGGTTTCACTGGTTTGACAAGCAGACATAGTTTTGTTGGACCAGCAAGAGAAAGTACTTGCATTTCAACCCAAACCAGATTACTTGATTTACCTTTGAAAAGTAATGTATCACAGAGATATGAAAAATGATTTCTATTTTATGTAGTGGCATTTTCTTTTATGAGATAAGTAATAGTGATGAAAGAGAAGCTAGTGGCTCACACCTGTAATCCCAGCACTTTGGGAGGCCAAGGCAGGTGGATCACCTGAGGTCAGGAGTTCGAGACCAGTCTGACCAACATGGAGAAACCCCATCTGTACTAAAAATACAAAATTAGCTGGGCATGGTGGCACATGTCTGTAATCCCAGCTACTTGTGAGGCTGAGGCAGGAGAATCGCTTGAACCCGGGAGGTGGAGGTTGTGGTGAGTAGAGATCCTGCTATTGCACTCCAGCCTGGGCTACCAGGGTGAAACTCTGTCTAAAAAAAAAAAAAAGAAAAGAAGAAGAAGAAGAAGCAGCTAGTTTTAGCAAAGATATAGTTTGGAGCCTTTAAAAAAATATTCAATCTGTTTCCTGTGCTATCTGCAGAGTCTCAAAACAGGAGGTGAAAGCTTCCTGGCACTTTCTCAGGTGATTGCAGAAGAGTTAATTTTTGTTTCTCCAAATGCTGCTTTTTCTTACAAAGTTCACTGTAGTGAAAATGTTTGCATAGCTGATATAGAATTTGGAATGATAAAAATGAAATGCGTTTGGAATTCTAAAGAGGAGTCCCACTCCCTCCACCCCAAACTTTTTTTGTCTTCTAAGAATCAAAATTGACCAATCGGTAGTACCTTGGGTGTGCTCTTTCAAAAGAAGCTCTGCTTTTGATACCAGCAGACATTCAGAGTTGGGGTTCTGGAATCAGACTGCTGCCTGGGTTTGAATCCTGGCTTCGCTCCCTGTAAACTCTGTGACCTTGGACAAGTTAATATCTCTAAGCCCTGACTATATCCTCTACCAAATGGGGATAGTTACAGTTGTGAAGATTAAATGAGGTGATTCATGAACAGTGCTTAGCAGAGAATCCTGGCACATAATAAGGACTTAATAAATGTAAGCAATTATCATCATCATCATCATCAAATATAAAACCTTATGCTTGCTGCCAAAATGGAGGTAATTGTGAAGTTTGGATCTAGCCTCCCAGTAACCAAAAATATTTTTGATTACATCAGAGACAAACAATTTTAAGAGTGTAGCTTTTTAGCACTTGCCCCTCTCCCATGTATATGTAAGGGCCATGCTTGGAGAACTCAATAGATAGTTTTCCTTATTTTTTGCATATTATATGGTAACATCACTGAAATAGAAAACTACTTCTCCTTTCAATAGCATTGCAATTGCAGTCATTTAGAAATCTTTGCACAATAATATCGCAAACTTCTCATAGAGGAGACTCTATTACAGTTTTATTCATATATGCAAAAATTAGAATGTGCCTATTATAACCATTTTTGTGGTTGCAAAAAGAACAATAGCTTTTAGCTGTTGTCTTACATGACTTCTTTGTATCATTTGACACTAGTTGCTGCATTCCTGATTTAAACTCTCCTTTTCTTCTTTCTTTTCTGGCTGTTCCCACCCAGATTTTTTCTTAGGGCTGTCTTCTTCCTGCTTTTTAAAACTTAGCTTCACACAGGACTCTGCCATTAGTCCCCCCGCTCTCTCTCTCTTTTTTGAAATCCCACAGACTCTTGACCACATTCACTTGCATGGTATCATCTACGAGGATGCCTCCCACATACAATTTTCTAGTCCACAGATGTTTCTGGAACTACAGCCCTCTATTTCTACTCAAGCATCTTATACATACCACAAACCCAAATTCATTGTCCTTTGTTCCAAACTTGTGCTTCTTTTTAGATCAGTCATTTCAGTGAATGACACCACCTTGCTCATTTACCCAAGTCAAAAAATCGGAGTCTTCCTGAACTTTTTACTCTCTGCCGTAACTATTCAACACATTCCCAAGCCTTGTTGATTCTAGCTCATCAACAATCTCTGCTTTACCTCTTTGATCCAGCTACAATGAACTATTTTTTCAGTTCCTCCAATGCATCATGTTGTTTTTGCCTTAAATGCTTTCTTCCCCACCATCGTCTTGGCCTGTCTAATACCTACTTATTGCTCAATACTTAGCTTTGAAACCCTGCCTGATTGCCACTTTCTCCCTGTATGCCCTATTTGTGTGCTCACACTATATTTCAATTAGTTTTCTTGTTAGTTGCCTTAATTTACTTTGTGTGTAGATTGAATTATGTTCCTCTCTGTGTTTCCAGTGTGCAATCCCTTGTCCATTGCATAGTGTTTGCACAAAAATCATTTCTTGAAAAAGTAAAAATGACCGAGGGTGGATGAAATGTCTTTTATAAGGAAGGATTACATAACCAAGTGTTTGGATATCATTAATTTAAAGATTTTACATTTTTGTTAATATGAAGTTCTGCATTCTATGCAATGTGAAAATTGCACAAAATGCATGCTCTTCAAATGGATTTACAGGTAAATAAAATTACAGTTGTCAAAAGTACTTAAAATATATTTGCTAAATCAAATGTTACAGTATTTATATAACAAGTTACATGTTTCTTGAACATTCATTGTGGTTTTGGTTCTGTCCGATTAGCTAAATTTTCCTTTGACTATATTCAAAATAATAGTTATGATTCTTAAAGTGGTAGGCAGTTTTAGCACACAGCCAGCTGTTTTTTTTTTTGTTTTTTTTTTTGTTTGTTTTAAGATAAAGTGGCGATCTATCTAAAGTCAGGGCCTCTTCAAACTGTAGTTTTACTTGGATCCTGTTCAAGTTTTATGTATTGATTATTCAACCGATAAATAAGCTTTAAGTTGGGATTCTTGTTTTGCAGTATTATTATGTTGGAAATTCATATGCATTTGTTTCTTCCATTTTGAAAAGATATGGATAGCTCTGCATAAATGAACATATATATTGGCTTAGAAATGAAATATTTCCTGTATCAAAAAGTACATTAAGCAAAAAATATATTCTTATCAATACTCTTCTGTAACACGAAAAGCTCAACAATTTCGTTTAGAACTTTTAGCTTCTTTCAGTCCATTTATTCTATTTGTGTCTTGTTTTTCTCTTCTTCTGGACTTTTCAAGACCAATGTTACCAACAGCATATAGCTTATCATGTGAGTCTCATTTGATATTTGATGTGGGATTAAAACTGGAGTGGTGTTCAGCATTTCAGGGTATCTTTCATTTTCATTGGTCTCAGGGTCTTGGTCTTCCAAAAGAATAAAATTAAATGGGTATGTGTGTGTATACATATATGTTTATGTATATATACATGCACAAATGCACATGTATATACATAGACATTTATGTATATGTAATTTTATTTTAAGAATAAATGAACTTGCCTCAGAAGTAGAAATAGATAATAACTCATAAACAGTTTAGCACGTCAGGATTATATGTGCTTGAATCTTAAGCTCTCCAGGAAAGAGAGTTCAGATATTTATTGCTTGTGCCTATTATGTACTGGGTACTTTGGTATATATTAGCTTAATTCATTTTCATAACAGCTTTGAGAGAGGTGTTATTATACCTTGGTTTTATTTCTTCGATGTTCCTCAAGTACCTTAATTCCTATTTCTTCTTTTTATTTTTTTATACAGAATTTTTCACAGATTTGTTTGTCATCCTTGTGCAGGGGTCATGCCAGTCTTTTGCATATCATGCTAATATTTTCAGTGAACACTTACTGTTTATTCATCCTGATTACGGGACTTATCATCTCTGTATTATAACAGCCTATTAATTTACCTCCCTGTGTCTGCTTTTGTCACCATCAAGTCTATCCTCATGTAGCTGCCTGAATGATCTATCTAAAATACAGAGACAATCATGTCCTTCTTCTCTTTAAAACTCTTCAGTATCTTCCCACCACCTTTGACCCATATTAGAGCTCCACCTCTTTGAGAATAGAGTGAGTTCTTCCTAGTTACTAAAACGTATGTAGAGTAGTTGCTCAAAATGTTTAATGATAACATGACTATTCCAGATTATTTCTACATCATCATTTAAAAATTCATTCCAGGTCCTCTTTAGGTCCTCCTTAAAAGGTGACCCTGGCTGGGTGTGGTGGCTCATGCCTGTAATCCCAGCCCTTGGGGAGGCTGAGGCAGGCAGGTCACTTAAGCCCAGGAATTGGAGACCAACCTGGGCAACATCACGAAACCCCGTCTCTACAAAAGAATTCAAAAAAATAGCTCGGTGTGGTGGCACATGCCTGTGGTCCCAACTACTCGGGAGGTGTAGGTAGCAGAATCACCTGAGCCAGGAGGTCGAGGCTGCAGTGAGCTGTGATTGCACCACTGCATCCTAGCCTGGACAACAGAGTAAAACCCTGTCTCAAAAAAAAAAAAAAACAGTTGACACTTGTAAAAGGACTGAATGTCTCATATGTTCATATGTCCCTCACTAGTGCAGAGTATGGGAATCTATATTTCAAACTACAAATATTCCCTTAGCTCTTTGTATAATAATATCAAGCTACTGGCTTGCTAAAACTGCAAGATCTTTTCTATAGGAATAACTGCTAAGCCTGTTTTCCTTCATCCTCTATCTGTGCAGCTGAAAGTCTTAGGGATTTGTTTAATGCTGTATTCGTTTCCTAGAGCTGCTGTAACAAATTAGCACAGACTAAGTGGTGTAAAACAATAGAAGATTATTCTCTTACAGTTCTGGAAGCCAGAAGTCTGAAATGAAAGTGTTGGCAGGGCTGTGCTCTCTCTGCAGGCTATAGGGAAGAATCTCCCTTCCTTGTCTCCCAGCTTCTGGGGGTTTCTGGCAATCTTTGGCATTCCTTGGTTGTAGCAGCATCATGCCAATCTCTGCCTCCATCTTTACATAGCCTGTGTCTCTGTATCCAAAGTTCTCTCTCCTTCCTCTTGTAAACACACAACATTTGATTTAGAGCCTACCTTAATCCAGTATGACCTTATCTTAACCTGATTATATCTGCAAAGACCCTATTTCCAAATGAGGTCACAGTCACAATACCAGGATTAAGACCTGAACATACCTTTTGGGGGATACAATTGAAACCACTACAAACCTTATTGCATTTTGTCTTATTAATGTTATTTCATTGTTATGTCTGATTCTATAATCCAACATATTAGCCATTCTTCCACTGGTTTTGTATCAACTACCAAAACAATATGCATTCCTATATGAAGTATCCAAAATAAAAATGTTGACAAAAAGAAAGAAGCACAAAAGCCCTGTGAGTGTCATGCCATTAAATATGTTTTCTCAAGTCAGCTTTAAGCCACTAATCAATATATTTTAAATATGACAGTTTCACTAGGTATAAATCTATCATGGTACCATTCAATCTATATATTTCATCAACTTGTCTATTCATTCAATAAATATTTATTGGGTGTCTACAATGTATCAGGCACTGTGCTAGGCTCTAGAGGAGCTTACAGTTGAGTCTCCAAGTGCATCCTACTTTGCTGAGATGTACATACTCTCTACAACTTTTCTTTGATGCCCTGTCTAGATTCCTAAAAAAATAGGAAGTTGAAATGAACTTGGGATGACTTATTCATAGGGAGCCAACAATTGCTCCTGTGATCATTATTACTCTTTATTTTTACTGGAGGCTAAAATTTTTGTGGAGAATTTTCTAAGAATCTCCACTCTCCACTGTTCTTAAAAATAATGTTTTAAGCAAGTTTCATTGGCTTTCTTTTTCATTCTTTTTTTTTTTTCATATAACCGTCATTGCGTTAGATCTTTTTCATTCTTCCAAAATAATTTTAGAAACAAGTTGAATAACTCCAGGAAAAAGCCTGATAGTATTTTTGTGAGTATCACATTACTTTTATAGAATAACTTACTTTAGGGAGAATTGACATCTTTCTGATATTGAATCTTACTCTTTCTAAGAACATGGTATGTCTTTCCATTTGTTCAAGTCTGTGCCTTTCTTGGGGTGTTTTTTTCTCATAAAGATTTTGGAATTTCGTATAGAGCTCTTGCTTAGTATTTTCTTTCATCATTTTTTTGCCATCATAATTGAGATGTATCATTTCTTCATTTTAAAATTTTGAATACATGAAGGCTATTGAGTTTTTGTATGCTGACTTTATAACTTTATTTTACTCAGTTAATTTTTTTTGTAGTCATTTTTCCATCTATTCTTTTGGGTTTTCAAGATATACAATTATATGCTCTGCAAATAGAAAATAGTTTTGTCCTTTCTTTTCTACTCAATTTTTATACCTGTAATTGCTTTCTTGTTTTCTGATTGCATTGGTGAGTATCTCTGATACAGTGTGAAATATAGCAAAGAGAGTGGGTATTCTTGGCTTGTGTTTTACTTTAGTAGGAAAACTTCTTGTATTTCTCTTTTAAGTAAGATATTCTTTTGGGCTGAGGTAAATATACTAGGCAGTATCTATCAATTCTTATTTTGTTAAGTTTTTTTTTAACCAAAATGGGTTGAGTCAAGTTTATTTTCTGCATCTATGGAGACCATATTGCTTCCTCTCTTAACTTTATTAATATGCTGGGTTGAATTTCATCATATTTTAAGAATCTTTGCATTGATATTAATAAGTTAGATTGGTTCATAGGTGTTTTTCTGGGGGGTAGAGTGGGAAGTAATTTTAGTCAGGACCTGGAAACAATGTGATACTCACTACATAAAGTGAGCCTGGAAATTTTGCTTCCCTTTCTATATCTTTGGAATAATATAATAGCAATTGGTGTTATCTGATCTTTAAAAGTTTTTTAGAGTTCCCCTGTAAAACCATCCGGCCTGTGCTTTTTTTGTAGTGGAACTCTTTAACTTCTTTCTGTATTTGTTCTATGACACTTGTTCTATTTAGACTTTCTGTTTCTACTGCAGTCAATTTTGGTAAGTTTTATTTTTTTAAAAACGTGTGCATTTCATATACGTTTTCAAATTTGTTTGCATAGAATTATGCAAATGACTATTTTAGAAATTTTAAAAATTCCTCTGTTTTGATGTTTATGTTCTGCTTGTCATTTCTAATGCATACAGTCGGCCCTCTGTATTTGGGGGTTTTTGCATCCATGGATTCAACCAACAGTAGATCAAAAATATTTGGGAAATAAAAACAGCAAAAATAGTACAATAAAAAAAAATAGAGTATGACAACTATTCCTATAGCATTACTTTGTATTCAGTATTATAAACTAGAGATGATTGAAAGTATACAGAAGGATGTGCATAGGTTATATGCAAATACTATATAATTTTATAAAAAGGACTTGAACATCCAAGGATTTTGGTACCTGCGGGAGGTTAGGGGTGGGGGTGGTCCAGGAACCAATCCCTGGTGTATACTGAGGGATGACTGTATTTAATGTTGTGTATTTGTGCTTTCTCCCCTGCCCCCTTTAAAAAATTTGGTTAGTTAGTGGTTTGTCTATTTTGTTGATTTCTTTTTCAAGAAACTAGTTATTTTTATTTATTGATTGATTCTAGTTTTTGGCATTTCTAAATTAATTTCAGTTTTTATTATTAATTTCTGATTATTTTTTCCTTGATTTCTTTGTTTTGGTATTCCTCTAGCTTTTCGAGTTGGCTGTTTATTTTTTATTTTTTTTAATTTTTATTGGTATAGGCATTTCATGCAATATATTTTTCTTTGACACCTCCTTTAGTTATAGCCTACAGATTCTGGTAATGTCAGGCTTTATTATAACTATTTTCAAGAAATTCTGCAATTGAATTTTGTATATTTGCCTTTGACCTAAGAGTGGTTTAAAAGTGTATACATTTCCATGTGGAAGGGCATTTTTGTTTTTCTGTTTTGTTGTTGATTTCTAATTTTATTGCCTTATGGTCTGAAGATACTGTTTACATTATTTCTGTTCTTTAGCGCATTGAGGTTTCTGCTGTGTCATAAGATTTAGTTAGTTTTTGTGAATACCACATATGTATTTAAAAATAAGGTGTAATCTCTATTATTATTGATACAATAATATGAGTTTGATGTATACTATATCTATGAGATCTACCTTATTAATGTTGTCTAGGTCTTTTATAACTTTTATTGATTTTTAGTCCACTTGATCTTGGATTGTGAGAGGTATGTTAAAGTCTCCTATTATTAGTGTGTTTCTATCTATTTCCCCTTGCATCTTCTGTTAGTTGCTGCTTAATTGAAGTTATTACTGTGTTACTGGGTGCATAAATACTAATAACTAGTATCTTCATTGTGAATGGTAGCCTTAAACATTATAAAGGCCACTTCTTTATCTATTTTAATGCTTTTTGGTCTGAATTCCACCTTGTCAGATATTACGATTATGACCCCATTTTCTTTTTATTTGTGTTTGCCTGATATATCGCCATCCTTTTATTTTTAACTCTTCTGAATCTCTTTGTTTTAGGTGTGTCTCTTGTATTCTGCATAGTGTTGGATTTTGCTTTATTAGCCAATCTGAAAATCCTTTTCTTTTAATAGGTGAGTTAAGCCCATTTACATCTATTGATATGATTAATATGTTTGGCCTCAGTTCTATCATATTGTTTTTTTATGTATTTTATATCTAAACTCTTTCATTACGCAATGGGTTTTATTTGCTCATTTTTTTCTATTGATTAACTTTATACTAAACTTCTACATAATACTGCTAGTCCACTCGTTTTTGGACTAACTAGTTCCCTACATTGAATAATATTGCAATTAGCTTGTAACCTCTTCTGTCTCCCCTCCTTCTGACCTGGTATCTGATATACAATAGTGTCATTTTGTTTACAATTAATACCTATTAGACAATCATATCCGTATGCCCTCCATGCCCCCTGATTTTTGATAATTGTATTATAGCTACTATATTTTCTTTCTTTTTTTTAAATTTTTTATTTTTTTGAGACGGAGTCTCGCTCTGTCGCCCAGGCTGGAGTGCAGTGGCACGATCTTGGCTCACTGCAAGCTCCGCCTCCTGGGTTCATGCCATTCTCCCGCCTCAGCCTCCCAAGTAGCTGGGACTACAGGTGCCCGCCACCATGACTGGCTAATTTTTTGTATTTTTAGTAGAGACAGGGTTTCACCGTATTAGCCAGGATGGTCTCTATCTCCTGACCTCATGATCAGCCTGCCTCGGCCTCCCAAAGTGCCGGGATTACAGTCGGTGAGCCACTGCGCCCGGCCTATCGCTACTATATTTTGTTTCCTATAATCGTGGTTTAGCTTTGTTTTGCAGGTAAATTTATATTTAATACTCATCACTCATTCTTATACTGCTGTCTTTCAATCTTTTTCGTTGTCCTAATCTCCATTTCTAATAGATCCTTTAGGAAGGACTTACAGAATCAATTATTGCCTGAGTTTTGGCAAGTTTATAATAGTTTGCAACTTTGTACTTGGAGGTCAGCTTGGGTGGATATAAAATCTTTGACTTATATTTCGCCAACTTGAGTATTTTAAATTTGTCACCTCATTTTTTTTGGCATTAAGAATTGGTGAAAAGTCCAGTGACAATCTTGTTTTCTTAGTGGCTTAGTCTTTTTTAAAAATCTCCTTTTAAGTAGCCTTAACTACAATATGATTCATTGTTGGGTCGTGCTGAAATGATTGCAGTATGTCCTTTCAATAATTTCAAGATTTTTTTTTTTAATTTTAGGAAATATGGTTTCTGAAGATATAGTTTTAATGCTTGTTTTGTTCCATTGTTTGGCATTGTCCCTTGCAATCCCTATCATATGTGTGTTGGGTATTTTTTACTTATCTTCTGTATAGATCATTTTCTATTGTACGCTTTAAAAATCTCTTCCTTTATTTCTTTTAGATTTTTTCAGAATTACCCATATAATATACCTTTATTAGTCTACATGTAAACTAGCCTATTCGTGGTGATTCTGCATGTATATAGAACTATATATTTATTTAGCCCTTATTTTGAAATGTTAAATTTAAATAAAAAGTCAGTAACATTCAGTTGAATATTATCTTATTTTGCATAAATTCAGCTTATTCATTATAGGTAAGTACAAGCATTTGACTACTATCACCATGTCTTCTAATGTAGACATGCCCAAATACATACATAGTAAGATACGTGTCATTTTGTCCTCTTTTTGTTTATGTGGAAATAGTGATAAATAATAAAATTCACCAATTTGCAAAGCACAAATTGATGAATTTTGCTAAGAATATACAGTCATGTAACCACTGCCACCATAAAGATAAAGACCCATATCCTGGCCAGACATGGTGCCTTCTGTCTGTAATCCCAGCACTTTGGGAGGCCAAGGTGAGTGGATCACTTTAAGTCAGGAGTTTGAGACCAACCTGGCCAACATAAACCCCATCTCTAGTAAAAATACAAAAATTAGCTGGGGATAGTGGCGCATGCCTGTAATCCCAGCACTTTGGGAGGCTGAGGTGGGCAGATCACTTTAGGTAAGGAGTCTGAGATCAGCCTGGCCAACATGGCAAAACCCTATCTCTACTGAAAATAAAAAAATTAGCCGGGCGTGGTGGCGCACACCAGTAGTCCCAGCTACTCGGCAGGTTGAGGCAGGAGAATCGCTTGAGCCTAGGAAGCCGAGGTTGCAGGGAGCTGAGATCGCGCCACTGCACTCCAGCCTGGGCAACAGAATGGGACTCAGTCTCTAAATAAATAAATAAATAAATACCCTTATCTTTATCTTAGAAAGATTCCTTGTATCCTTTGCTCTTGATCCCTTACTTCAACTCCCCTTTCCAGGAAGACATTGCTTTCCTTTTTGTTATTAGTGTTGCCTTTTATAGAATTTCATGTAAATGGAATCATTCAGTGCATAGTCTTTTCTGACTTCTTTTTTTTTTTTTCTCGAGACGGAGTCTTGCTCTGTCACCCAGGCTGGAGTGCAATGGCACAATCTCGGCTTGCTGCACCCTCTGCCTCTTAGGTTCAAGCGATTCTCCTGCCTCAGCCTCCCCAGTGCTTGGGATTACAGGTGCACACCACCATACCTGGCTAATTTTTTGTATTTTTGGTAGAGACAGGGTTTCACCATGTTGGGCAGGCTGGTCTCGAACTCCTGACCTCGTGATCCACCTGCCTCGGCCTCCTAAAGTGCTGGGATTACAGGTGTGAGCCACCACACCCGGCTTTCTGTCTGACTTCTTTTATTTAGCATAATGTTTTGGAGAGTCACTCATGTTGGGTTAATTAATATTTTGTTTTTATTGCTCTATATAGTCCATGGCATTTGTATATTACAATTTGTTTATCCATTCACCCGTTGATAGAAATTTGGGTTGTTTTCAGTTTTGGGCCATTATGAATATTTGCATACCTGATTTCATGTGGACATATGTTTTTATTTCTTTAGGTTGAATACCTAGGAATGGAATTGCTTGATAATATGGTTGATGAATGTTTACCTTTATAAGGTATTCCTATACTATTTTGCAAAGTGGCTGTAACGTTTTATGTTCCCACCAGCAATGCAGGACAGAGTTTCAGTTGATCTGCATTTTCACCAACACTTGGTATTCACAGTCTATTTAACTTTAGTCTTTCTAGTTGGTGTGCACTGGTATCTTGTGGTTTTAATGAGCATTTCTCTGAGGATTAGTGATGTTGAACATTTTTTTATGTGCCAGTTGACTATTTGTATATCTTCTTTTGGGAAATTTCTGTTCCAATCTTTGGTCTATTTTTATTGGAGTTTTTGGGTCTTTTTATTGAGTTTTAAGAGTTCTTTATATATTCCAAATACAAGTTCATTGCTTTGAAACATTTTGCTTCCAATCTGCGGTTTACCTTTGTGTTTTCTTAACAATGACTTTCGAGAAGCAAGACTTAAATTATACAACCCATTTTCAATTTTTTTTTCTTTTATCATTTGCACTTTTGGTATCTTGTTTAAGGAATCTTTGCCTAAACCAATGTCACAAAAATTTTCTTCAGTATTTTCTTCTAGAAGTTTAATGGTTTTATCTCTAACATTTAGGTTTATAAACATTTTTGAGTTAATTTTTATGTATAATGTGAGGTAAAGTTTGAGGTTCATTATTTCCATATAAAATATCCAGTTGTATCTTATCTCTATTGGATTATCCTGGTACCTTTGTTGACAGTCAATCACTCATATATGTGTGGGTCTATCTCTGGACTCTATTTTGTTTTTCATCTATTCTTATGTCAATGGCATATGATCTTTAGTACTATCAGTCTTCCAACTTTGTTCTTATTTTTCAAAATTATTTCAAATATTTTAAGTCCTTTACTTTCCATGTAAATTTTTAAATCAACTTGTAATTTGCTTCAAAGGAAGCTTATTTGGATTTTGGTCTGTAGATCCATTTGGAGAGGATTACTTTCTTATCATTCCTTGGAATGACATATATCTAAACTTATTTATGTCTTGTTTAATTCTCTTTTGCAATATTTGGTAGTTGTCACATCTTTTCATTAAATGTATTCCTAAGTATTTTTGTGAGTGGATTTGTTTTTTCAAGTTTTATTTCCTAATTATTTGTTGTTAGTATAGATAAATACAATAGCTTTTTCATGTTGGTCTTATATCCTGTACCCCTGCTACACTCACGTATTTGGTGAGTAGTTTAAAAAAAGAAAAAAATTATGTATAATTTAAGGTTTTCAGTATGCATTGTTATGCCATTTGTGAATAAAGATAATTTTACATCTGCCTTTCCAATCTGTATGCCTTTTATTTCTTTTTATTGCTGATTGCACTGGCTAGGACCTTCAGAACAATGCTAAATGAAAGCGATGTGAGTGAGTGTTCTTGCCTTGTTCTTGACCTTAGGTGGAAAGCTTTGAGCCTTTCAGAATGTTAGACCAAACTTGCATTCCTTTATTCCTAAATTACACCTTATTTGGTCGTAATGTATTCTTCTAAAAATATTATTGGATTCAGTTTTCTAATATTTAGTTAGGGAGTTTTGTATCTGTGTTTTCATGGGGTACACTGGTCTGTAGTTTTCTTGTGATATCTTTGTCTGGTTTTGAAATCAGGATAAAATTGGCTTCATGAAATGAGTTGGGAAGTGTTTCCTTTTCTACATTTTCTGAAAAGGTTTGTGTAGAATTGATAACGATTCCTTGATTTTTTGATAAATTCACCATTGAAGCCATCAGAGCCTGGAGGTTCTTTTTTTTGTGGGAAGGTTTCATATTTTAAATTCAGTTTCTTCAATTGATGAAGATTTCACAATTTTTGTTTGCTTTAAATTCTTCTTAAGTCAGTTATGGTTATTTGTGTCTTTTAAGGAATTTGTCCATTTTGTCCATTTGACAGATTTGTCTAGTTGCCATTTACTGGTATAAAGTTATTTATAATAATCCCTTATAATTCTTTTTGTATCTATAGAATTTGTTGCTATGTTCCTCTTTTATTTCTGATATTGGCAATTTATGTCTCTTTTTTTCTTGACCTGTTTGGTTAGAGGTTTATAAATTTTATTGATGAACCAACTTTTTGTTTCAATGATTTTCTCTATTGTTTCTCTGTTTCCTATTTTATTGATTTTTGTACATAATTATTTATGCCATTTCCTTCTTTTGGTTTGTTTGGGTTTTAATTTGCTCTTCTTTTTCTAGCTTCTGAAAGTGAAAACTATATTATTAATTTGAAGTCTTTCTTCTTTTCTAATATAGGCACTTGAAAGCTGTGCATTTCTTCGTAAGTCCTGCTTTAGGCGCATTCTACCAGTTTTGTATTTTCATTATTCAGTTCAAAATATTCTCCAATTTATCTTGCAATTTTTTACTTTGACCCAAAGTTTCTTTCTTTAGAAGTGTGTGTGGTTTTTTGAGGGGGATCGGGGTAGGGGGATGGAGTTTTGCTCTGTTGCCCACAGTGGAGTGCAGTGGCACGATCTCAGCTCACTGCAACATCCACCTCCCAGATTCAAGCGATTCTCTTGCCTCAGCCTCCCGAATAGCTGGGATTACAGACATGTGCCACCATGCTTGGCTAGTTTGCATTTTCAGTAGAGATGGGGATTCATCACGTTGGCCAGTCTGGTCTCAAACCCCTGACCTCAGATGATCCGCCTGCCTTGGCCTCCCAAAGTTCTGGGATTATAGGTGTGAGCCACCGTGCCTGGCCTAGAAGTGTGTTGTTTAATTTCCAAATATTTGGGATTTTCCTGGTTATTTTGTTTTTGATTTCTAACAATTCTATTTTTGTTAGAGAATATATTCTGTATGCTTTCAATCTTTTGACATTTATTAAGACTTGTTTTATGACCTCAAACATAGTCTATACTGGTAAACATTCTATGTGCCAATTGAAAACAAAATGTATTTTTAAATTGTTGGGTGATGTGTTGAAATCTTCTATGCATTGGCTGATTTTTGTCTAGTTTTTCTAATAGTTGCTGTTAAAGCATATTGCAGTCTTTAGATTATGGAATTCCTTTTCCCTTTAAATCTGTCATTTTTGCTTCATGTGTTTGGAAGCTGTGTTACTGGGTTCATACACTTTTATGATTGCTATGTTTTCCTGTTGAATACCTCTTTTATTTTTATGAAATGTCTTTTTAATTCTTGTTAATATATTTTGCTTTGAAATCTATTTTATCTGATATTAATATTGCTACTCCGGACTACCTTCGCATACTGTTTATCTGGTTTATGTTTCCCATTCATTTCCTTTCACCCTTTAAAGTTTTCCTACTGTCTTTTAAAATATTCTTTTTTGCATTTTTAAAATACTGGTTGACTGAGCAATTATTTGTACATCCTTAATTTTTCACAGTTAATAACGTACTACCTCATTTAAAATATAGAAATCTTGCAACTTTATAGGCCCATATCCCTCTTTATTTTATACTTATTTTATGTAATACATCTACATATGTTATAAACCCCACAAGACAATGCTGTAACTTTAATTTTAAAATTGCATGGTTAATAAATAAATTAACAGGAAAAAGAAAGTATAGTCTTTGGCATTTATCAAGATATTTACCATTTCTGGTGTTCTTTGTTTTTTTTTTCCTGAGGGCTCCAGTTTCTATCTGAAATTTATTTTCTTTAGCCTGAAAAACTTTCCTTCACATATTTTGTAGTGCAGCTCTACTTGTGACCAAATGTTTTAGATTTCTTTTGTCTGAAAAAGTCTTTATTTTGCTTTTATATTATTGAATACTATTTTTGCTGAATACAGGATTTCGCTTCGACATTTTCCTTTGAGTACTTTAAAAATGTTATTCCCTCTGGCCTTCTTGGTTTCAGAGGTGAATTCAGCCATTACTTGCCATATATCCATAAAATGTATGTAAATTATGGTTTTTCTCTTGCTGGTTTGAAGATCTGCTCTTTATCTTTGACTTTCAACAGTCTGAGTGTCACGTGGGCTTCTATTGGCCTGGGCCTCTGGGTGTTCATTCTGCTTGGTGTTTGTCATTTC
The DNA here is from genome assembly GCF_008728515.1 of Papio anubis. Classification (NCBI taxonomy): domain Eukaryota; kingdom Metazoa; phylum Chordata; class Mammalia; order Primates; family Cercopithecidae; genus Papio; species Papio anubis. The sequence continues at coordinate 13,124,025 of NC_044982.1, read as the reverse complement.
ACGTCTGAAAATTTCTGCCTGTTACCAAATCTGAGGACTCTTTGGCCATTATTTCTCAAATATTTTCTCAGCCCCATTCTTTTTGTCCTCTCCTTTTGGTATTCCCATCACACATATGTACCTCTTACTGTTTGATGCTACCTAACCAACCTCTGAGGCTCGCCTTTTTTTTTTTTTTTTTTTAATCGTTTCTCTCCTCTGTTCTTCACCTTGGATACTTTCTACTGCTCTGTTTTCAAGTTCATGTATTCTTTCCTCTGTCCTGTCTGTTTCTAATGGCTGTAAGCTCATTCGGTTAATTTTTTTAATTTCTGAAATTGTTTTTCAGTTCTAGAATTTCCATCTTGTTCTTCTTGTATGATTTTTTTTTATTTCTGCTGAGACTTCCCATTTCTCTGATGAGAGTTTCATGCATTGAAAACATGTTTTGTTTTACTTAATTGAAGATAGTTTTAGCAATTCATTAAACTCCTTGTCTGTTAGTTCCAGCATCTATTTCCTTTCAGGATCAGAATATACTGACTTTTCTTGTGGGAATGTGTTTTATTTTCTTGGTTCTTCTTATTCTGGGTCATTTTGAGTTGTATCCTGGATATTATGAATGTTAAGTTTTGGAGACTTTGGGCTCTACTATTTCCCACTGATGAGGTGTTGTTTCCTTTGTTTTATGGGTAGTTTTCCTGACTGGGATTGAATTGCAAACTCTGTTCTCATGCAGCAGTTCCTTACTTTGTTCAGATCTTGTGTCTTCAGCTGGGCTGATTTGGGTCTGTTTTGCACTTGTGTGGTTCAGGGGTCAGTCAGAGATGTCAGAGTTTGGGGATCCAGAGTTTAGGGTTTTTTTTTCCTTGTGGGATTCCCTCACTTGCTTCAGGAAAGTAGTTTTTGGTTTGTTCGTTTTTAGAATCTGCTCCATCACTTTCAGATCTTATCACTGGAGGAGCTCCCTCTTTGCTTTGACTCCTGTTTTCAGACTGGGCCCCAGCTTCCAGTGAGTAGCTGTTGATGACTTGAGAGTTCTGTTCTGAAGACCATCAGAGACCTGACTGCCTTCCTTTCGTGTCTTCCTGCATGGATGCTGAAGCCACATGGCTGTGTGGCTATCAGCAGTCTGTCCCCGTCCTTTCATATTTAGTCCACGGTGATACTTTGTCTCCTAATTTTGTTGTAGAGATTGTCAGTGGGTCTTTGGTTTTGTTATCCTCACCGATCTGTCTGTTTTTAACAGACGGCCCCGGGTTGACTCAAAAACTATGCTGCTACCACCGTCCTCTTTGCAGAATCCTCCTCTTCTACCATATTTAAGCTGATTATTTTTGAGTGCTTAAACTCTAGTCTCTGGTTTTTAGACCCGTTTCTTAAATAAATGGCTGCTGCCTTTAGAACCAGGCTTGTGGGTATTCATCTACTGTCTGTTTCTGGATCAAAATGAAGTCACAGCAGCTCTTTATTCTTTAATAAAGAAATGATTATCAAAAGTCATGAATACAGGGCACAGGCGTGATGGTGCGTGCCTTTAATCCCAGCTACTTGGGAAGATGAAGCCAGAGGATCGCTTGAGGCCAGGAGTTTGAGGTTGCAGTGAGCAGTGACTGCACCGCTGCACTCCAGCCTGGGCAACAGAACAAGACTTTGTCTCTAAAAAAAAAAAAGAAAAAAACCAACTTGTAAATATGGGAGCCTTCTCAACAATGACAATATGCATATTGTGTTTTTCTTACGCCATTGGGATCATGCTTGACCTTCAGTTTTTTGAATTAGATAATTTAATGTTTGGATAATACATCATCAGGGGATGAAACTGAAAAGCAAGGGAATGATAAATGAAAACATTAGAAAGGGACTTATATCTACGGTGTGTGAGGGGGGATTAAATCAGCGGTAGGTACAGATAAGATATAGGAAATGTTCTATCTTTTAATCTGGTGGTGGGTAAATGGGTGTACGTTATTATTACTTTTGAAAGTGTATACATAATTGTATGCCCTCTTTCATATCATGAAGATGTGCTAAACTGTGTCTGGGCCACAATCTAAATTCAGCTTCCTTGAGAGCTCCTCTTTGGGAGGTCACTGAGCAAAGTCAGAAGTGAGTCCTGGGAAAGAAGGGGTTCCTCCCAGTTGAGGCTTTGGGGGTTCTGTCGTGTAGGCCAGGGGGCCTCTGACCAGAAATGTGGTCAGGGAGTAGGTTACTCTATGTTTTCTGCTTAAGCTCAACATGACCTGCCTCTAGCTCTTAGAAGCAGGTCAAAGCAGACACTTTCTGTGGGGGTAAAAACGAGTGTCCTTAGCTGTTTGAGGCCACTGTGGAGGAAAGTAGGAACTTTATTGGCTCAAGAACAAATATCTGGGCCACGCTTGCCAAGGCATTCTGCATTGGGTTAAAAGCATGGTCTGGGGTTCTTGGTGATGGCAACTTTCAGGAATTTGTCTCTCGAACCACATTGCTCTGACCTTGACTGATTGCCCTCTATGCCTGATACACAACCGGGTGTTTCTTCTCCCAGGAGAAACAATGCATCTATGAATGTCTAAATATGCCTTTATTTTTGATTTGTGGTTTGCCTGAATGTAGAATTCTACTTTGGGAACGTTGTTTTTCAGAGTTTTGAAGGCATTACTTCATCCTTATCTTGTTTCCAGTGTTGCTTTGGAGAATTTGAAAGCCATTTTGATTCTTGATCTTTCTTAAGTAATAAAACAATTAAAAAATTCTCTAGAAGATTGTAGTCTTTTCTTTGTCCCTAGCTTCTGACATTTCATAACAATGTGCATTGCTGTGTCTGTTTTTACTCATTGTGGTGGGCTCTTTTAATCCACCTTTATCTAAAAAGTTCTTAACTACTTTTGTTAATAGTTTTAACTCTTTTGGTTTTGCTATTGCCTTTTTCTGAAACTCCTTATATTCTGATATTGGCTATCCTGTATTTGTCATTTCTCTTTTATTTTGTCTATTGCTGTACTTTGGGGAAATTTTCTCAATTGTATCTTCTAAACCTTCTATTGATTATTTCTGGAATTATGTTTTTGATCTACAAAAACTTTTTTTCTTCACTGTATGTTGTTTTTCTAACAATACAACAGCATTCATTCACAGGTAGAGTATCTTATGTTTCTGATATTAGTAACAGGTTTTTTTTTTTTGTTTTTTTGTTTTTTTAAGATAAAGTTTTCTTCTTCCCTACAGACTCTTTCTCTCCAAGTTGATTTTCTCTCCTTCTGGTCTTGCAGTTAGAGACTTTCTTTAGATTGTTGGCCATCCTTCCCTGTCTACTCACAATTAAGGGCTGAAACTAAGAAGCTGACCTGGGCAGGTTAGAGGGCCATTTACTGGGGGCACCCCTGGTGTCACTGTCTTCAGACCTTTCCTCTTTGACTTAGATTCACAGAAGGAAGGAGGAAAAAAAGAGGCTTCTAGTCTCCAGCCTGAAGGGTAAGGGTCTAGCTGCCAGGGGTTGGAGGGCAGGGTTTGGTTGTGCTCTGCATTTAGCATTTACACTTCATATAGCCAGCAAATCCCCTTGGTTAGGTAGATTATCCTGGCTTTCCATTCTGTTTGGTCTCTGCCATTCCGGAGATCTTCTGATGTGTCTCTCTTCTGGCAATGAACTTGAGATTTTCTGAGTCGAGGAAAGGTTCTCTGTCAGGTATGTGAAGTAGGGGAGAAAATTTAGGGTTCTCATTGCTCTTAAACAGTTTTCAGCCAATCCCCTTCATTTTTTTAGCACCCTCTTCTGCCCCTTACTTCTTGTTCCAAAGCTATCTGTTGCTGCCATTTCTGTGCCTTTTGAGAAGCCTGAAATGCACACTAGTTGGTTCTTGGCTTTGGAATCAGTTGGTTCTTAGCACTGCTGCTGGCCTGGGATTTGACTTTTTCTGGTCTCTTCCAAGTCAACTGCTACTTCTCTATTGGCTTGCAAGCTTCCAAAAATGATCTCACTTTGTGTTTTCTTGCCTTGTCTCCTTTTCTTCTTGTCTTTGAAAAATGCTTTTACTGTAATTTGGTGACATTTTAGTTGTGTATGATTTAGATGATTGTCTTCACTTTGCAGTCCTGACCCAGAACCTTTCTCTTACTTTTCCATGCCTAACATCTTCTCATCCTTCATGTCTTACTTAAATATTATCTCTTCTGAAAGGTCTTCCCGGACTATCCTGTGTCAAGAAGGCATTTCCCAGCCGCTTCTTTAGTCTGTATTTGAGTCTCTTGTAATATTTTTATAGACCTTTAAAAAATATTTACTGTCTTTTCGCTCATTTTTCACACTTTCTCATATGCTGCATGACATCAGGGACTGTGGCTGTCTTGTGCACTGTTACATCCCCAGCAACTGGCACATAGTTAACTACAATGAACATTTACTGAATGTGTGAAAGAACAGATTATACCTGGACTGCATGATTTTTTTTTTTTTTTTTTTGAGATGGAGTTTCACTCTCGTCACCCAGGCTGGAGGGCTGGAGTGCAATGGCGTGATCTCGGCTCACAGCAACCTCCGCCTCCCAGGTTCAAGCGATTCTCCTTCCTTAACCTCCAGAGTAACTGGGATTACAGGTGCTCACCACCATGCCCAGCTAATTTTTGTATTTTTAGTAGAGATGGGGTTTCACCACATTGGCCAGGCTGGTCTTGACCCCTGACCTCAGGATGACCCACCCACCTCGGCCTCCCAAAGCGCTGGGATTATAGGAGTGAGCCACTGCGCCTGGCCGAATTTTTTAAATTGATAACAATTTTCTCAGTTTTCTCATCGGTAAAGAAATAAGAGCAGGGAAATAAAAGAGCACCTACCTCACAGAATTGTTGTGAGGCTTAGAGAGTTAAAAGGATAGAACAGTGCCTGGCACATGGGAAACACTATGACAATACTATTATAGTTTTGAGTCTTAAAAACAGTCTTTAGAGAGTTGTAATTTTATATTTAATTGTGGTTCATTTTGTTCAAGTAAAAATTTTGCTGTGTGATGGACTGAATGATTCTTCTGAATTGTGTAGTATGTTCTGAATCAAAGTACATCTGAATTTTGACTCCAGGTTGATCACGAATGGCAACTTGAATTTTCGCACTGTCATGGAAGAGAATCGCGCTTCCACAGGAAAGTGGATCCCACATAATTCCCAGAGGTTTTCCACATAGCCAGACATTTAAGGACAGTGCTGGCTACGATGCGTCTTCTTGTTTAGGCAATTCTGGGCTATCTGTGTCTTCTTAGGGAGTAGAATTTATTTTCAGTACAATCATTTTGTTTTGAAATTGAGCCACATTGGATAGGTGGTTAATACTTCAGATATGTCTTGAGTATTGCACTTAGTTGTAGAAACTTAATGATTCATAATCATCAGCCTTCGTATATCCCTAAAATTATTTAATTTTCACCAAATAATTCCTCGGTTCTTCAAAAACCTTTGATTTTTTAAATAGAGAGCTCAGTGAAATTTAGTAATGAGAGATTAAATAATTTTCTAGCTTTCATTTGCTAAATCCATATGTCTGAATTTATACTTTCTTGAAAAGATCAGTAATGCTCTTGTTTCTCTCCCTCCCCTTGCAGTTTCAAGTAAAATAAGCACAGTATTCAGATGTCTTATCTCATCAATTAGAAAGTGCAAGCTTGTGAGTCACTCTTCCAGTGGGGTAGGAAGTACTTAAAATTTGGCCTCAGATTCTCTAATTTCAAAATCTTGATCTGAGGAAGCTGCTCAGTAAACTTTGAAAAACAAGTCTTTATAACCTAACCCAGTTGCATCAAAATAGAATAGATTTCCATGTTCTGTGTCAAATTATTACATATCCAACATTCAACTTGAAGAAAATTCACTGGCTGTATCAATTTCTTCATCACATCATGAAATGAATCTGACTTTCAAAGTTTCTAGTACAAGCTCTCTTGACCAATAGTGCATTAGAAACTGGAATAGAAACCTCCTTTTTTGAGGCGGAATAGATTGTTTGAGGGGAATACATTTTTTTCCCTTTTCTTTATTGCAAGTGTCCCATCACTGGGACCCGGGAAGCAGTTCCATGTTTAGACTTTTTAAATCTTTTTTTTTTTTTTTTGAGTCAGGGTCTCACTCTGTCACCCAAGCTGGAGTGCAGTGGTGCCATCAAGGCTCACAGCCTCAATCTTCTGGGCTCAAGCCACTCTCCCACCTCAGTCTCCCAAGTAGCTGGGACTACAGGTATCACCATGACACTTGGTTATTAAAAAATTTTTATTTTGTTGAAATGGGGTCTCACGTATGTTGCCCAGGCTAGTCTTGAACTCCTGAGGTCAAGTCATTCACCTGCCTCAGCCTCCCAAAGTGCTGGGATTACAGGCATGAGCCATCACATCTGGCCTAGACTTTTTTCCATTGACAGGTGTTAGGTCTTACTAATTCATGTATGAAAGCTACCTAGATGGTTTTATGTATGTATGTACGGATGTGTGTGTGTGTATACATAGTGTACTAAAATGTGCAGTGGGAGTCACAGCTAGTTCAAATGTTTCTCTTTATAGGTGACATATCAGGAAATGGCTCTATCATTTACCTCCTACATGATCTTGGGCAAGTTACTTAACCTCTCTCAGCCTCAGTTTTTTCATTGGTAATGTGGAAATAATAGCAACACAACTATTTTTATGTTTACCAGCATATAGTAAACACTCAGAATTTAGAATTATTATTGTGATTATTGTGACCTTCTAGAGGTAAGGATTTTGTCTTATTTATGTTGATATATCGAAGTGCTTCATTAATCACTATCTGATGAATGAATAAGAACACTGGTATCTTTCCTTTCACTTTTGCTGCTTAACTTGTTGCTAATGTCTAAAATTCCCTAGGCTGGACATTTTGCTTTTCACATGTTAAATGCTGAAAAAATTTAATTAAATAATGTATGTGGAGTACTTTGAAAAATGTAAATGGCCATACAAATGTAATGGATGATGATGATGATGATGTTGATGATGCTAATGATGATAGTGTTGGAGTCACTTGCCAAAGAACAGGAATGTTCTTTGCTGACTTCCCCTGTCTGCTGAAAGTGCCAGGTAAAATTTGCTACCTGAAACCAAAACTGGCTGAAGACTATGTATGTAAGTATGCAAATATTTGGAAGAGTTTAACAATGCCATTTGTGACATTTGACATCCTTGGGACTGTTCAGCCTCTCTACCTGTGTATCCTCTTCCACAACCCTTCATTTGTGTCTTTTATGAGGTTTTGCTTTCAGTTAAAGAAGATGACTTTCCTCAAAAGAGAAGATCCTTCTTTGATTAAGGATTTGCAAAGAACTCTGCTTGTGTGCTACAGTTGTCAAACAGTGCATTGTCGCCTTGCTCTTCCCACATTTCCATTTCTGAATATATCTTTTTTATTAGCTGCATTTGTCTTTTGTTCTTTACAAGATAAATCTCTGAATATAGAATAAATTTTAGTACCACATGCAGCAGTAGAGTGTGTGTGTGTGCACCTCGCATGTGCGTGTGTGTCTGTGTGTGTGTGTGTAGGGGGCTATTCTTGATTTTATTGATGACACAAGATCACTAGTATGTCTTCTGTCTTCTTTACTCCATAGGTTACACCATTTTAAGGGACAGAGTATTGAACTGGGAAAGGGGAAGAAGAGAAACTCACCTGTAATGGCTAATTATAGTAGTAATTTATTATCTACTATGTGCTAGTCATTGTGCTAGGTAGTTTATATATGCAATATTTGAAAGTCCTTATAGCAACTCTGTGAGATAGATATAATTACCCCCATTTTATAAATTAGGAAATTGAGACTCAGAGAAGTTCATGACTTTGTCCACATTCTCATAGTAAATAGAAAGCCAGAATTCAAATAAACCCTGGACTTAGACTCTTGGTGCCTCTGCTTTGTTTTGTTTTTCCCATCAGTAAAATGGATTGTGTGTGTGTTTGTGTGTGTGAAAAGCTCTCATTGTTGAGATGAGGCAAGGAGGAGGGTTGAGGTGACTCTTGTAGGAGCTGCAGAAAATTACAGATGTATGATGAGGTGAATGATGAAATACTTGGAAAAGTTGGAACATGTGGCTGGAAATGGAAACTAAGAAACCCCAAGGCCCATATTCTCAGAGTTTGTGTGGCTTTCCTTAGGAGACTGGTGAGTGCAGGTGATAGTTGCTAATCTGTGAATGAGGGAAGGGAGCATATGGAATTTGGAAAATACCCCTCAAATCTTGTTTGGCTTCCGATATTAAAGGATTTATTTGTTAATGTTGTGATAATAGTATGTCATTATATTCTTAATGTCTTTATTAGTGAGAAATTATATGAAAATATTGATAAGTTAAATAATGTGATGTATAGGATATGCTTTAAATACTTAAGCAAGAAAAAAAGAGAGAAAGAGTAGAAGGGGACAGATGGTGACTATTGAAGGTAGATGATGAGTGTCTGCCAGTGGGGTAGCCTGGATACCTTCTACCCTCAGGGCCTCTTCGCTGTGGCTCTAATCCAATAGAGGAAGGGAATCTAACTCATTCTGAATAGAATAGGGCCAATGTTAGCTGTGCTAAGCCGTGTATTTTTTCTACCGTTCCTCCTAAGATTATTTTTCCCCAAACGTCCTTCTTAGAGATTTTCCTCTATGAAGGGTGTTTCACTTTCCAGCACCTAGAGGTACATGGCTCTAATCTCAGTCAAGACTGACTCAGAAAATGAAAAATATTTATATGCCTCTGCTCTGAGTGTTCTCTGAGCTGGTCAGGGTGAGAGAGGGGCGCATATCATCCTATAACCTTGAGGCCATGCCTGGCTTCTCACACAGTTAGTTCCGTAGAGTGGGGCTCTCTGTTTGGCCTTCTGACTCTTGGAATGGGTATTCTTTGATCTCACTCTGTCCTTGAAGATATGATCCCATCCTTATTCCATTCTTAAGCTTTCAGCCAGACCAGCTCCATACCCCAAAATGGATGGTGGTGGAATTGGGGGATTCTAGAGGAAAGTGATACAAGTAGTTCTTATGATACAAATTGTTCTTCCTATGAGTAGTAGGAAGAGGAGGTAGTGAAACTTTCCTGTTATATTCAAGATTCAAAACTAGCCCATGAAAGGAAAATAAGTTCTGAACTGCTTCATTGTATCAAGAGTCCTGTGGCAATTCATTCATTCATTTCTTCATTTCTTCATTCAGTCATTCAGCAAACATTTAGGACCAGACACTTGTTAAATGCTGGGTATACTAAAATTAAAGAGACCGTTTCTGATCTGAAGATTCTGATAGCCTAGTGGAGGAGACAGCCGTTGAGTTAATAATTGTAGCATGCGTTGATAAATGCCATCCATGATAGAGGGAAGTCCCGTGTGCTATGAACGTGCTGAGGAGATGCATGTAATGTGGTTTGTGGGAAGGTTAGTTATCTACTGGGGAAACGGGTACAGCTAAGCTTTAAAGAATTCTTAGAATTTAGCCAGGCAAAGAAGTGTGGATTGCATTCCCATAGTAGAGAGTGTGTCTAGAAACATGGAGGAATAACATCATCATGAGTTAGAGTTTTTGCAAGTCAGTATGACTGAAGTGTGGGACACAAGGAAAAGAGGCAGAAGGTGAAACCCGACAGGTGAGCAGGGAGCTTTTCATGCTGGGCTCGATATGCTAAGTTAATTGTTTGGATTTCAACCAGCAGAAAATGAGGAAGATTTGAACTTGAGAAAGATCACACTGGGTGTCATGCGGAAAAAGGATAAGAAGGGATCAGTCTGGACATCACAGCAGTTAATCTAGGGAAAAGATTACAAAAGCTTGAATTAAGGTGATGTCAACGTGGAAGGAGAAAAGGGTAGACCCTGGGGTTGATTTCTAGACAGAACCAGTAGGGTCAATAAGTAGAATCACTAGTCTATATGAAGGACACAAAAATAGTGAGTAAAGACAGATATGCAGTGGCAGGTAATTGAGGAGGATGTCTGATTCCTTATTGATCTGCTAGTCAAGAGAAAAATTTAAAAAGGTATCAGGCATGATTTTTACTTAAACCATTGTGGTGAATAGTTATAACAACGCACATTTGTGAAATATGTCCACATCCTCTTTATTTATGTCTATCATTTCTTAATGACAGCTTAGAATGAAAAGAAGATGAATGGCTTATAAGGGGGCAATGACAGAAAACCATCTGTAAAATCTTAGGCTTTATGTCATGCAAGAAGAAACCAATAAAAAATTAAGATGGAATTAGGACATATACTATCAAATCTACAATATTAATAACTAGCACTGGCAAAGAATGTGGGGAAAATGTTACTTTAATTTCTCATTTAGCAAAAACAGAACAGAACAAACAAATAAGAACTCCTGAGGCTTATACATATTAAGTGATTTGCTTGAAGTCACACATAGCTGTAGGAGGGAACTCACATACTCACATTCCCTCCCAGGGATCTCTGCAGGGCGTCGTGATAACACCATGACTCAACATGTTTGGGGTCTAAGTAATTAAAAATAAAGTTGGAGTAGCCAATTTGCAGGAAAAAAAATGAGTACTGCAAATGATAATGAAGAACCTATAAAATTTTGGGGGGTTCCATTGGAATGAGAGATGGAAGGAAATAAATCATGAAAAAGACTACTGCATTATTTGCATGTTATACAAGCAAATTTCATCTCGAAATTACTTATTAGTGTAAATGATATTAGAATTTTAAAGCAGTTATTTAGGGAATATTAATAGGACTAAAGATAATTGACATTTAAACTTTCAATTCATTTCAACCACTGTGCTGCTGTTGACCATCTGCTATGTACCTAGCATTGTGACAAGTCCCAGGGGAGTACAAATGTAATATAACATGGTTTTGTCTCCAAGGATCTTAAAGTGTTGTTAGGGAAACTAGATTTGCAAACATGAAACTAATTTAGAACCATCTAGAACAGTTTATAATCAGTGAAATATTTATATAATGAAGTGCAAAAATTTTGGAAGCAGATAATACATGCTTTGGGTAGTCAGAAAAGAGAGCTATTGATAATGTCGAGCGTCAATTAGAAGGCTTCACTCAAGGCTGCAGTGCCGTGGCATGATCTCAGCTCACTGCAACCCCGGCCTCCTGAGTTCAAGAAATTCTGCCTCAGCCTCCTGAGGAGCTGGGATTACAGGTGGGTGCCACTGCATCTGGCTAATTTTTGTATTTTTAGTAGAGACAGGGTTTCACCATGTTAGCCAGGCTGATCTCAAACTCCTGACCTCGGCCTCCCAAAGTGCTGGGATTACACTCATGAGCCACCGCATGCGGCCAATGTAACTCTTTAGGTGAGCCTTGAAGGATGAAGGGGATCTGATTTTTCAAGAAGTAAAGGGCAGGACTAATGAAGTAAACATGTTTTGTTTTGTGTTTTCTAAGAAATAAATAACTAGTCTAATTTCTAAATAGTCTAATATTTTGTCTGCTCACTGCAGTTTTACTTAATGAAATATTGGAAACAACCTAAATGTGAACAATAGAATAGGGGAAGTGTCTGTATTTCATGCTAAATCTGTGTCACTGAATATTATTAAACCAGTAAAAATAATTAAAGAACAATGTGGTCTGGTGGAAAAGCATGGCTTGCAGCCTGTTAAACTATCAGTTTTATACTTACTAGCTTTGTGTCTTTGGGCAAGTCACTTACTGTTTTTGAGCTTTGGTTTATTCAACTTTTAATGGTAATGATAGTGACCACCTTGCAAAGTTATTGCTAGGGTTAAAAATAAGTATATAGGGCCGGGCGTGGTGGCTCACATCTGTAATCACAGCACTTTGGGAGGCCGAGGCAGGCGGATGGCAAGGTCAGGAGTTTGAGACCATCCTGGCTAACACGGTGAAACCCTGTGTCTGCTAAAAATACGTTAAAAAAATTAGCCAGGCTTGGTGGCAGGCGCCTGTATCCCAGCTACTCGGGAGGCTGAGGCAGGAGAATGAGGTGAACCCGGGAGGCGGAGTTTGCACTGAGCCAAGATCGAGCCACTGTACTCCTGCCTGGGAGACAGACCAAGACTCCGTCTCACAAAAAAAAAAAAAAAAAAGGCGGGGCACGGTGGCTCACACCTGTAATCCCAGCACTTTAGGAGGCCGAGGCATGCGGATCACAAGGTCAGGAGTTCGAGACCAGTCTGACCAACATGGTGAAACCCCGTCTCTACTAAAGATACAAAAAAATTAGTCAGGCATGGTGGTACGCACCTGTGATCCCAGCTACTCAGGAGGCCGAGGCAGGAGAACCCCTTGAACCTGGGAGGCAGAGGTTGCAGTGAGCTGAGATCGTGCCACTGCACTTCAGCCTGGGCAAGAGAGCAAGACTCCTTCTCAAAAAAAAAAAAAAAAAAAGAAAAAGAAAAGAAAAGAAAAAAAAGTATATAGAGCACTTGGAACATAGTGGATGCTCAAGAGATGTTATTCACACTTAATGATGTATATACTCTGCTGGTATGTAAACAGGTACTGTCTTTCTGAAGGACGATTTCTTAATTCTTACCAAGAGCTTTAACAATGAGTGTTTTCCATATGACTCAGCAATCTCGTAACTAAAAATTTATTCTAAGGAAATAATTAAAGATGTGTGCACATAGAGTATTTAAAAGGATATTCTGGTCTCGCGTGGCACCTCACTTCTGTAATCCTAGCACTTGGGAGGCCGAGGCAGGAGGATCCCTTTAGCCCAGGTGTTCGAGACCAGCCTGAGCAGTATAGTGAGACTCTGTCTCTACAAAAAATAAACAAAGTAAAAGAAAAGAAAAGAATATTCTTTGCAGCATTGAATAGAATACTGGAAAACACCCCAAAATCTCACAAATAGATTATTGGTAAAGTAAATTATGATTCTCTTACATAAAGGAAATTATAAAACCATTAAAATGATGATACAGAAGTGCCTAGAAAGTGAGGAAAGCAGATTCTAAAACTATACACAGTTTAATCCCATTCTGGTAAATGTGTATTTATGCAGAGAAAATTTTCTAGAAGGATAACATGCCAAAATGTTAACTACAGTTGTTTCTCAGTAGTGGGCCCTTTAGGTGTTTTTATCTTCTTCATGTTGCTTACCTGAATTTTTTCCTTTTATGATAATGAGCATTGCTAATTAAATTTTTCAAAAATAGGGATGGATCTCCGTTAAAAATACTTAGTGACATAGGAAAATGCTTAAGACTTAAAGAAGAAAGATTTAAAACTTATGTTTTATGCAATCCCAATTTTGTTAAAGTACTGTTTAGTCTATGAGTGAATTTTGCTTTTATGACTTTTGCTCCCAAAAAGTAGCAAAGCCCCTAAGAAACGGTGAGGATAGAATGGGCAGTAAAATATCGAACAGAGATTAAATTTGTGTATGCACAGACCCCTTTTGTTTTTTTTCTTCATTTTCATCACAGTTTTAATAGCTGGCCTCCTGGGCTATTTTTATAAAGACACAAAGTTGAACAGCTGTAAAAGGCCATTCTTTCCCTTCTTGCCTTGTCTATTTTCATCCTTACTAGGAACTCAGCAAATTCAATACTTAATAGGCACCAAAGGTACACAATGATGAACAAAAAGCTCACTGTTCACTTAGCAAAGACAGTCAACAGTCACCTAAAGAAACACATCATTACAAATTGTTCTCACTGCTCTGGACAAAACCGCAGAGTGTTACACAGAAAGAAATGAAGGTGGAGATCGGGGAATCATTTCAGACAAGGAAGTTTGCAAAGACCTTCATGATGAGGAAGGGACACTTAAAGTCGGTTTTGAAGTATGAGTAGGAGTTAGTCCCACAAAATGTGGAGGGAAAGCACTCTATGAAGAGGGACAAGGACATAGAGAGGTTTTCAAGCAAAAAAAAAAAAGAAAGAAACACAAAAAAGCAAAAAACAGTGTTAAGGAAAAGAGGGGCCAGGTGTGGTGGCTCATGCCCGTAATCCCCGCACTTTGGGAGGCCAGGAGTTTGAGATCAGCCTGGCCAACATGGTGAAACCCCGGCTCTACTAAAAATACAAAATTAGCCAGACACAGTGACCAGCGCCTGTAATCCCGGCTACTGGCGGGGCTGAGGCAGGAGAATCACGTGAGCTCGGGAGGTGGAGGTTGCACTGAGCGGAGATCAGACCACTGTGCCCCAGTCTGAGCGACAGAGCAAGACTCTGTCTCAAAAATAAAATAAAATAAAGTAAAATAAATAAAATAAATAACCACAACAGTGTCTGGCTCTTGTGTCATGAGATTAGGGTGGAAGATAGGCAGGGACTTTAACCACACTAAGGAGGATTTGGGATTTTGTCCTGAAGACAGTGGGCAGCCCATGAAGTACTCTGAGCAGTGGTTACTGTTTATGACAGTATGAAGCAGTTTGTAATTTAAAAAGATCTGTTTGGCTGCTCTGAGGAGAAAGAGTGGAGAGAAGCAAAAAGAAATCTGAAAAATGAGTTAGGAGGCTGTTAGACTTGATCAGGAGATGCTGCTCCTGAGTAACGACAGTGACGATAAAGAACAGAAGACAGTTGGGAGATGTATTTGATAGGATTTAGTGATAAGACTTAGTGATTAATAGGACTTAGCAATGGACTGGATGAGAGGAGTGAGATACGGCAGGGAATAGGGGCTGTCAAGGATGAACTTTAGAATGCTTTGCTTGAGTGACTAGGTGGATTACACGGATGGTGGAGTAGGCTTCTTTCTTGGGGGAAGGGAGACCTAAGAGTCAATGTCGGACATGTTTTCTTTGAGATATTTATAAGATTTCCAAGTGGAGAAATTGAATCGATGAGGCCTGTTATTCACAAGAGCTACCCTCCCGGGATGGAGACAGACCTTTCAGAGCAGTTGGCCCCTGGACGGTCCTGACAGCCCTGTGGATGGTTGGGATTGCCTATGGGGAGAATATCGAGAGAGAGGAACAGAGAGTTTAGAACTGAGCCCTGATGAATTCCAACACTTAGACATCAAGCAATAGGGGGAAGTGGCAAAGCACTTGAAGAAGGATACATTCCACGGGAGGCAGACCAGCGGAATGTGGGATCTGGAACGCCAAGGGGAGAGAGTTTCAAGAAGGAAGGAGGGAGGGATCAACTGTACAGAATGCTCTGAAAAGCCTAGGAAAATGGTGATCAGAAAGTACCCAACGGATTGGCAATCTGGAGGCTCCAGATGATTATGGGAAAAGGACTCGGTACAGTGGTGGATGTGGGAGCCAAACTGGAGTGAGTGGAAGGAGGAACAGGAAGTGACAGAGAGAGGAGAATGTGTGCACAGCTCTTCATCATCTTGGCTCTGAAGGCAGAGACCCGTCACTGGAGGGGGGATGGAAAGGCAGGAGAGAGGTTTTTTTATTTCCCGTCGACAAGGGAGATTCTACAGTTTGTTTGAATCCTGGTAGGAATGATTTAGCAAAGCGGG
This sequence comes from Papio anubis, assembly GCF_008728515.1. Taxonomy (NCBI): domain Eukaryota; kingdom Metazoa; phylum Chordata; class Mammalia; order Primates; family Cercopithecidae; genus Papio; species Papio anubis. The sequence continues at coordinate 13,108,668 of NC_044982.1, read as the reverse complement.
AGAGATTAAGTCCATAGGAGACACACTGATGGATGGAGAGCCCCAGTGAGTGGTGGGATTGGTGTTTGGCAGGACAAGGAAAGGAGATGCTAGTAGGTTTTTGACATCTACTATTTAATGTATGTGGAGTGTATAGCAGGCACTGTGCAAAGTATCCACTCGCACAGTAATCACAATAGCACAATAATCACAGTAGCCCTATGAAGTCGATATAATTATCCCCATTTTACAGATGAGGAAATTGGGCTTAAGTGGAGATAGATCCAAGGTCTTAAGTCAGAACTGTTTGATTTCAGAGTTCATACTCTTAACCCTTACTAATAAGATTTCCTCAGGGCCGGGCATGGTGGCTCACGCTTGTAATCCCAACACTTTGGGAGGCAGAGGCAGGTGGATCATGAGGTCAGGAGATCGAGACCATCCTGGTTAACATGGTGAAACCCCATCTCTATTAAAAATACAAAAAATTAGCCGGGCGTGGTGTCGGGTGCCTGTAGTTCCAGCTACTCGGGTGGCTGAGGCAGGAGAATGGTGTGAACCCGGGAGGCAGAGGTCACTCACTGCAGTGAGCCGGGACTGCGCCACTGCACTCCAGCCTGGGCGACAGAGCAAGACTCCGTCTCGAAAAAAGAAAAGAAAATATTTTCTCTATGATGGTGTATTAGTTTGCTCCAGCTGCCATAAAAGTACCACAGATGGGGTGGCTAAAACAACAGAAATATATTTTCTCGCAGTTCTGGAGGCTTGAAGTCTGAGATCGAGGTGTTGGCAGGTTTGGTGTCTCCTGAGGCCTCTCTCCTTCACTTGCAGATGTCTGCCTTCTCTCTTTGTCCTCATGTGGCCTTTCCTCTGTGTTCCCACATTTCTGGTATCTCTTATGTGTCCTAATCTCCTCTTACAAGGACACCAGTCAGATTGGATTAGGGTTCACCACCGAAACGGCCTCATTTTAACTTAATCACCCTTTTAAACGCCTTATCTCTGGGTACAGTCACATTTTGAGGTTAAGGTTTCAACATATGAATTCTAAGCGCCACAAAATTCAGTCAATAACAGATGGCTTTTTAAAGTAAAAGGAAAGGGGTGGTGCCGGGGGGAGTTTTGAAGACAGTGTAACTATCATTGAAGAGTGTAGAAGAAGGAGCTTACTAGAGAAATGTAGCCTTAGGGTCAGTTGAGGTTGAAGATCATTCATTTATATCTATCGGGCCCAGTTATTGGAGTCTCCGCAGCAGCAGTCAGGTATGTGTGTGGAGTAAAGAGGAACTCTGCTTTGATGAGGCTCCTGGATGCTCACATGGGCTTATTAACCAGCCAAATGACCACCTCTAGTGCACAAAATTGAACTGTAAATGAGTTTTATTCACATCCTTGGCACAATTACAAATTACTATTTGTAACGGACCTTTTTGGCTGCTCTCGGGTTGTTGAAAACATGGAAGTTAAATCTATGACTGCTAAGATTGTATTGCATTCACCAATGCACAAATTGGCTGGAACAGTTTTTTCAATCTGTTCTATAAATGGTCTTTCATGATTACTCACCACTCTCTTCCTCTTTCTCTATCCCACTTTCTTTCTTCTTTTTTTTTTTTTAATCTTCACTTATCAATGATTTATTGAGTACCTACTAAGTGTCTGGCACTAAGGATGAAGAGTCCACAATCTGTCATATGTCTATATGCAGGCATATATGTGTATAGTGTACATATATATGCAGATATGTATACTCTCTATATATCCTAAAGACCTGAGTGATATGTGCTGTTACTAAAGTATTAATTCATTTGTTCATTTAATCCTGTGAACATACTGAGTTCCTACTAAGTACCGGTGTGTTAGGCTTGGGATAAAGCCATGAGTAAGGTATAGTTTCTGCCCTTTAGAAATTTACAAGCTGGTATAGAAAAATGAACAGGTAAGTACACAGAGACAATGCAATATGACTTTTGTAAAATATTAAAAGATCTCAAAGAAAAAAGAGACTCTCGTCTCTGCTTTGCTCTGCATATTTGGGTACCTGTGGAAAGGAGCTATTGTTGCATTTTAATGAAAAGGGCTATAAAAAGAACATCCTTTCATTTAACAAACATTTTTGAATGCTTGTAATCGTTGTGTAGTGATGGTTTTATAGCTCTTGAATTATGAGCAAGCCACTGAGTTGGGGGATCTGTGAGTTTTTTCCTCATTTGCACTTACTGTCCGTACCCTGTACTGTTATCAACTCCTTTTCTTAGGTGGTGGAATGATTAATGGTATTCCTGAAATACTCTACAGAAACCTGCTGAATATTAAAACTTGAGAAAAGTCACAGTAATGCTTCATTACTGTGACAGTGGGTGAGCAGACAGCATGTGCTGGCCTAGCATGTATCTCAGATATTTGGAACTTGGAACTATGCATTAATATGGGGATTTTCTTGTAATATGATTTTAAAAATATAATGAATAGCAGATCAAAAACACTGAGCAGGAAATGGACTTTTGTAGATTATGCAGTTGAACCGTTTTCAAGTATCACCTATTTATACTTTATCTTAGGAAAAAAAGTTATTTACAACCAAATACTTATGGAGTTAATTGAGATGATGTTTATAAACTTGTTGCTTTCTTTGGAGCTGATGTGTCACACAGACTCAAGGTATTATTATCTGTAATCTAGACTTATTTCTTTGGGAAAATGCTAACCATATTATGGAAATAGTTCAGGTAGTGGAAGAGAGAAAAGGCAAATCTGATAAATGGTGTATGTAGGATTTAGAATCAGTGATTAACCTGGTAACTGCTGGAAATTGCATTGATGTCAAGCAATGGACGTTCACATTCATGTGAACGTCACGTTCACGTGGACATCATTTCAGAATCATATTCTAGAGTATGTCATAGTGGAAAGATCACTGGATTGGGATCAGGAAATCTAAGCACTAGTCTGGCTCTGCCATTGACCACCTATGTGCCTCATTTTCCCCATCTTTAAAAGGAAGTGGTTATGGGAAGAGGTCTCTAAGGTCCTTCCAGTTCTGATATTTTATCGTTCTGTGCTTCTACGTCCCACACTTATCAAAAGGATTCTGAGTTAGAATGCATCCAGGAGCTTATTTCCATGGGCTATTGGGAACAGCAGGCCTTGCTTCTCCAGGACTTGATATGTCTTCTGTTAACTGCTGACAGTGAGCCATACCACCTAAAAGGCTCCCTTGGTAGCCTTAAAGATTGAAAAGACAAGTGGACAGTGTTGAGAACCCTGTGGAAGAGGAGACCAGAAAGACGTTGATCATCATGGCTCCTTGGGATTTGCAAAGAGGAATGACTAGAACGGGGTCCTTCACTACAGCCAGGTCAAAGGTCAGGTCAGGAATGTGGACAATGCTGGTGACTCCAGGTAGGTCTAGGAGGGTAAATAAATCTGTTGAGTCCCTCCTGAATCTTGAGAAGATCTGGGCAGCCAAGCTCAGAAAGCTATTAGGAAGTCTCCTAATTTATGAAATTCTTTGGAAGAAAAAATGTGACATTTATTTTTTACATTTTTATTAGTGCACGATCATTGTATTCTTCCTTAACACTCATCATGTTAATCTACTCTTAACATATTCTCACAGTTAAAGCATTTACTAAACACACTTTCATGATCACATGTTGAGTTAATAATCTGACTTCAATTGATGCCATCGTGCAATGGACTCCCTATATTTTAGGATTTTTTGAGTGTTGTAGAAAGACTTTTCAGTTTTCTCTTTCAGTTTTAGTTAAGCAACATTAAATATAATTCCTCAGCAGAGATTTATATCTATTATTATTTTGCTAATAATAAGCCATCTTGGGGGTGATTAGAAAACAATTTGGAGTACTGCTTTTCTTAGTGATTAAAACAAGCAATAGATAATTTGTGAATAGGCTATTAAACCAGAAAACTAAGAATAATTTTGTGTGCCGAATACAATTAAAAGAAATTAAAAGTTTTTTGTAATTGTTTCTATCATGGAATTCTATTAAAGATTTACTTATGTTCCTTAAAATACTGATTAAATTCTTGTATGTAATCATTTTAAAAAATGACTGTATGCCTAATACATATTACAAGATGATTCTTCTCTTTCTTTTTCTTCTTCTTCTTCTTTTTTTTTTTTTTTTTTTTTTTTTTGCTTTTATCTAGTTGCTTCCAAGATCCGGTACTTGCAGGAATATCATAACCGGGTTCTCCACAACATTTATCCTGTACCATCAGGAACAGATATTGCAAACACCTTGAAATACTTTTCTCAGACCTTGTTAAGGTAAGCTTTACAATATCCTCTACTTTGAGAGAATTATTAGGTAGTACTGCTGAATTTATTGGGATCTAAATTTTTATTGAATTGCAAGTTTTAAAGGGCCTATGTTTTCTAGTGCTCTGCCAGAAGAGTCTGCACTCAAGTTCTCTGGGTGTATGTAGCAAATTGGATCCCAGGCCCAGATGAAAAGATTGGTTGCCTGGCTACTGCCTGCTTTCCCGCATTGAACATCTTTTCAGGGGATCTTTAAAATGATACAGTTCTATATTTGGCACTAATATAGAGTGGGATTAAAAGGATAGCCTACAATTGCTTAAAATTAAGAATTGGAAACACTTTTGGTCTAAAAGCAAATCAGAATTATGTGGCATTTTAGGTTCATCATTAGCATTTTCTATTTCCCTAAGTGTAATATACAGTGATAATAGTTATTTTTAATCTGGGTAACACTTCACGTGTTCAACATGCTTTGCCTTGATAATGAAATTCCATGAAGGACAAGGAAAAAAAATAGGACTCTTTTTCTTTTGTTTACTTTTACCATAAGGTAGAGATAGGAGGGCCCTGTTTACTCCACATATCTTGATTAAGAAAACAGAGAAAACAAAGATGAACTGTTCAAGTAAAAGCTCAATTGTTTTGGAAAATAACATTGAAGAATTCAGAAGAACACCTCACGTTCCATTAAATTCCAAGATGTGGTTTCTCCATTACCACAGTCTTCTCACTTCAAATCTGATTTTGGCAACACATAAATTGGCTTGGTACTATTTCTTTTAGCTGTATAGCAGCAAAAATTTTGTAAGACAGATATTAGGAGAACACAAATTTGCAAAGACTAGTGGCACTGGAGTTTCTAGCAGTTGAAGGCTTTGCCAGGGGCGTTCTGAATGCTTTGTGGATAGAAGCTTCGTGTGATCAAGTCAACTACGAATCTTTTGCAGTCCTGCTGTCTCTCTGTTCTTATTTTTTGAAATATCTTTCCTTCTTTAGAGTCCTTAGTGATCCTGTTCTATATTGAAGGGCTCCTGCTTATCAGATTCATACATTTCATACTTACATGGTAAGGTTAGGGCCTCTTACAGGATATTTTCCTTCTTCTCAAATTGTGGTAGAATAATTAGCCCAATTTTCATAGTGATCATCAGATAAATTTATGAATCAAGGCATCCAATTCTATTCTCTTGAATTCTCCTTTTGTCTTTGAGGTCCAAGTTCTCAATGGGAAACAGTTTTCTTTATGACAAATTCTGAAAGTTCTCAAAGTGAGAGACACTTTTCAGTAGGAAGCATGTTGAATTCCATTTGTCAGGAAACTGTAACATCCTAGTTGGCACCTCAGAGCTTGCTGCTTAGGTTTTAGTAATTGTGTCCAAGAATTAAGGAATTTAAAATACTGAAAAGTCATGTTTGCAAGACGTAAGGATTCCATTTTCTTGAGCAGTGGACCATTAGAATATGATCATAGGTAGTAGCACTTTAGTGGTAAAACAGGGAGTTTGTTCAAGTGGCTTGTTGGAGAAGATTCTATGTAACTGAGCTGAGTTCATTTTCAAAGGGAGGCAACATCAACATCTGCTAATGGTAATACTAACAATTGCAACCATTATTATAGCAATACTGTCTTATAATATTAGTAATCATATGTGTCAAACACTGTCCTAAGAAGTTAAATGTGTCATCTCATTGAATCTCTCATTATAATTCTATGAGATAAGTGTACTGTTATACGCATTTTACAGATAATAAAACTAAGGCAGAGTGGTTAAATAAGTTGCTCAAAGTTACTTATCTAATAAGTGTTCAGGATTTGACCCTAATTCACATCACATGCTCTCAACAATTATGCTATACTGCTTCTTCTTAGGACGAGTATTTATCATATTATAGGGACACTGCTTTTAGTAAAAACCTGGCTTGGCCTTTGGGGATGCCAACATTCATTATGAGTCCACAGACTAGTTTTGGGTCTCTTTGAGATTAAAGGAAGTGCTTAGCACAAAGATTTGTCATCTTTTCAGAAATTAAATGGAGCTGTACTGACATAATGTGGACAGCATTTCAATTCCCCAGTGTTTCAGTTCTGTCTTCCGCTCGGCGATTAGCTGTGGCTAGCAGGTCAGAGCAGAGCTGACAGGCTGTAGTGAACAGGACACACATACACGGAGTGGGACTAAGAAAGCAAACACTGGGAAGGTAACATGTCATGGGTTGGTCTAGGTTCAAATGCTGGCCTGAACCCAATTCATTTTCCTTTGCCTACCCCAGCTTTTTTTTTTTTTTTTTTTTCTAGAAGTACAGAACTGTTGATACATACATCCATAACAATTGTGTTTGTACTTCTTCATTTTATTTATGCTATTAGAAAGTTCAAGACAGCCGGGCATGGTGGCTGGCATCTATAATCCCAGGCACTTGGGAGGCTGAGGTGGCAGATTAAAGGAAGTGCTTGGCACCAAGATTTGTCATCTTTTCAGAATTTAAATGGAGTTGTACTGAGATAATGTTAGAGACCAGAAGTCTCAAATTTGAAGTTTGAGACCAGCCACGAGTTTGAGATCAGCCTGGACAACATAGTAAGACCCCATCTCTAAAAAATACTTTTAGCAATTAGCCAGGTGTGGTGGCATGCACCTTTAGTCCAAGCTCCTTGGAGGCTGGGGCACCAGGACTGCTTGAGCCTAGGCATTTGAAGCTGCAGTGAGCCTTGATTGCACCACTGTACTCCAGCCTGGGTGACAGAGTGAGACCCTATCTCTAAGATAAATAAATAAATAAATTCCAAGACAAATAAGATTGTCTAAGTATTTGGTGTCCAAGATTATCAACAGTAAGATTTTCTACAACAAAGAAGATTTTCTGCTGCAAAATTATTATATATTGTTTAATATTATTAAAGCATTTAATAGTATTAAATCATTTAATATGATCTTTACATTCAGAAGCACTTCTTGCTTTCAGAACTCAGGTTCTTGGGGAAAAATAACAAGAAGAAAGAATTAGAGATGATTCTCACAAAATAACTATTTGTCTTTCATTTGGATATTCTTGATGAAGTTAAAATGATTATTTTTTTGGTTAAAATATGCAACTTGAAATTTCAGCAGCTTCATCTGAGTCAGGGTTGCATTTTTGGAGCAATAGTTCGCTGGTATTTGTGCATGCATACAACTCTCACTGTTCTCAGTAGAGTTTTGTACCTATTTCGAAAGGCAGAAATTAGCTTAGACATTTAACTTCAATTTATTTAATTCGTAGGAGGGAAGAAATTGTATGTTACCATAGTTGACTGCAAAATCAGTTGAAGAGTCCACATATGTCCACTTAGCTCATAGTTAGACTCAAATTTGTGTTCCTGGGTGTTCCTTAAACTCTGGTAGTGGAAGGGGAGTCCTGTGTGTTATTCAGCTTGCTAGCCCGTGTGTCTGGAGCAGTGTTTGACCCAGAGAAGGGGATCAGTAAATGTTCGTTGAATTGAGTTGACTTTAGTCCAGATCTCATCCAGTGCTGGAATCCTTCTAGAGCATTTACTTAATCTAGTAGTGACCTGGGGTCTGGTAAAGTTATATCTGAGTGCCAAGTTGTACTCATTTTAATTTAGCAGATACCTGAGTTCGGCAGTGAGCAACACACAACTTCAGAGTTTAGTTTTTTGTTTGCTTTTAGCATTAGAAGCAACTACAAAGACCATCTAGTTTAACCTCCCCTCACTGCTACATGGGAGGGAGTCTGTTCTTTTTATAGTGGAAGCATCCTGTGGCCATGTTGTCAACAGCGAAGGTTTTTAAGAATCTTGCCTTTTACCTGGCAGGACACTTAAAGGATCCTAGTCTTCTTCCTACGTCAAACATTCTTTTGGAATTTCTACCCCCAGATCTCTCTTCTGGTGCTGTTTAGGCTGCTAGCACGTAAAATCTTTTAACAAAATCATTACATTTGGGGAAAGCTGCTTGCTGCTAACTATTCAGAAAATGCCTAATATGTTTTAAAAATGGATTGTAGACTCAGCATAATAATCTTAATTGAACCGTAATTTCCAATTGCTTAGGAAGAATATATGTATATATAGATATATCCACCATTTTATTGGTTAAGTCATAGAGTAACTTTAGAGCCTAGCATAATGAAGTAAATTTTGTTTAGTACGTGGATTCAACTCAAATGTCAACATTCCTAATCTTAAAGGGAGTTTGTTTGACATATTAATTTTCTGTGCTACACATACCTCAGGGCAACTTCTCATCTTTCCTCACACCAGCAGAGGTCTTCCTCTCTTGATGCTGAAAGTCAATGGTTGATAAAGAGAATCTCAGGAGGAAAAGGGAAAGGTGAAAAGCTGGCTGCTGGGTCAAACTCTTCTGAGCAGGGCATTCTTAATATTCATTTTGGTTGGGTTTGCAGAATTCTGGGAAAGAATTTCAGGTGGGGAAAATGGTTGTATCAACTCCCAAGTTAGGCAGTTTGGTTGGGGAAATACTTTTTTTGTTTTTTTTTTTCTGAATAAACTTCACAAAACGTCATAAAATCACAATGCATTGTACATTTATTCATGAGCCCTTCTTGAGTTTTTCCACAAATGAAAACATTTCCTTACATTGAGACATGAATGGTAATTTAAAACTGGTTTCATTGATGACTCATTTTCAGCCATTTTTTTTCTCAACCTCACCGAATTCTCAAATCTAAAGGCAGTGAGAGAGAAGTTTTACTGTTTTCATGCTGACATTCTTCCCTCCCTGCATGTATGAAGCTGTTGTTGCTATCATTTGGGAACCCCACATATACAGGAAGGGAAAAATATCAAAGTAGAGCCTCCAAAGTATTTGTTAACTTACATCATACTTTGGAAAAACACTAAGGTGTATTTGAAAAAATTATGTGTTTATTTCCCCCACCAAGAAGTTTGATCAGAGCATTGCACTTAATTTAAAGGATAGCATTAATTTATGGTATTCAGCTATTTTTATTTTCTAAGGCAAAATGTTGTTCTCCTTATACCACTTCTATAAGATCCACATTTTGTAATTTTGAAAAGATGCCAATAGTAGGTTAATTTAGGGCTGAAGTTTGGGAAATAATATATTTGACTTATAGCCATTGTGATTCTAGAGGAACTTTCAGTGGGATTAGAATCCTGCAGGATTAAAACAGATTTTTGGTGACTGGGTTTATCAAGAATATAACATTAGTAAAGGTGGTATTCTTAGGAATAATTGAGTCATGTGAGAAAAGTGTAAAGTCTGATGAAAAATCTGATGGCATTTATAATAGATACAGTCAGGTGGTAACTGGAATGTTGATATTATCCCGTTGTAAAATATAAGCTTACAAAGTCAAATACATCACACACAAAAAGGTAAATTAAATCCCTTTAAATTACAAAAAACCGCCAAATCTTAAGTTATTTATTGATAAGAAGTATTACATAAGTATTCTGAAATTATTTTTATTATTATCAATTGTTTCCCCCGGACATTGGGTAACAGAAGACAAAGGAAATCGAGGTAAATTAGGCACATGGAAAATACAAAGCATGTAGTCATTTTTCTTACTTTGTAACATATTTTGCACTAAGAGTAAATAAAAATAAATGCAAACTTGATATAGCAAGCATGCTTGACACTAACCAATTCTTCACATCACTGTAAAATTGTAAATGTAGTATCATTAACTAAGAACTTAGCAATGTTTGATGCACATAGAGCAACTGTAAAACAAGGTTATTTTTATGTAATGAACCACTCATAAACTGTTATCTGCTTGGACTAACATAAGTGTACTATATAAAAGCACTTTGCAAGTGCACAGATATTATCATTCTAATGTATAGCTATTGTCTTTAATGCTAAATAGTATAACCTAATTTTACAAAACCTAAACATTTTGCTAAGCAGTAACTTCTTCTATTTTTAAATTCACAACTTTTCTGCTTTATTGCTTTTACCAAAAAGGTTTTTATTTTAAAATTAAGGCTAAAAGAAAACCAATTTATTTTTAGAATTTATTTTTATTCCCATTAATTTTTTTTAACTTTCTAAATTATCTTTCCTTTAGTCTTTAGTGAGTTTTGTTGAATAATAACGTAAGTAGCAGCAGTAATATATGAAATCTTACTGTATGATGTGCAGCTATATGACAGATACTGCTTGCTTAGTCGTTAGAATTTTGAAGGTAATTATTTAATAAACCACTGTTTGTATTCATAAAATAAAATGTTTCCTCCCCAACATGCAAAATTTAAAAAAACACACATAAATAACCATTATCATTAGTTCACAAACATATGCTACGGACCATCAACTATATATTATTTTATAGCTTTTCCAATGTAGTTTAGCTAACATTTTAGAAATATGTATTATTTCTAAATTCATATGCCTGTTTAAACTTCATTATCTCAAATGATACTGACAGAATGTCATGAAACAGTATCATAATATACATATAGACATTATTTTGATGCAATAAACATGTGATTTTTAAGACTTTCTTAATAAACACACATGTTTATTCTTTGCTGAAACATGTTTCTGCAAGTGCCATACCTATATTTTGCAAGTTCCTATTTACCTGATGAAGACAGTCCTTCTGAAAACATCTTTTCCCTTGAAAGCTCCTTGTAATTAGGAATAAGAGCCCTTACTCATTAGACAAAGCCATTGTTTTTTCTTCCAGGAAACTTCTCCTTCACCAAACTGCTAAACTGTAAAACATGGGTTTGGCACTGAAACATGCATTTTTATATTTTTGCTCCTTACTAACCAGATAACACATGAGATGCAATGAAACTTCCACAAAGTAAACCTTGTATTATTGGTACCTCTGAGCATGAAGCTATGTGACCAGTACTAGATTGGTAGACCCTGCTGGCGTGGCAATTGCATCTTATGTGGAATGTATCTGGTGTTTTATTATTTGTTTTAGAGTGTCATTTCAATGTAATGTGCTGTTCTTTGTGTCTTTGTTGTCTCTTTTTTTTCTTTGTCCCCCCAACAGCATTTTGTCCCGCACAGGGAAGAAGGAAAACCAAGATGCCTCCAATTTGACAGTGCCCATGACCATGTGTCTTTTTCCTGTGCCATTCCCACTCACCCCATCTCTAAGACCGCAGGTCAGTTCCATCAACCCTACTGTTACTCGCTCCCTCCTTTACAGCGTCCTGCGAGATGCTCCCTCAGAACGCGGCCCGCAAAGTCGTGATGCTCAGTTGTCAGACTACCCTTCTTTGGACTACCAAGGCCTCTACGTGACTTTGGTGACTCTCCTGGATCTAGTTCCTTTACTACAGCACGGCCAACACGGTGAGCACTTAGCTGAAACCTTTGTCAATGTACATGGATACTTATGAATGTATATGATGCCGAGCAAGGGGCTCGGAGATGGTCACTGTTGTAATCAGTCACCTGAAAGGGCTTTGTGTGGCTAGAAACACTACACTGAAACTTCATTATGGTGCGTCCCATAGTATCATTTTACACTGCTTTATTGCCAGACGGATGTTATCCAAGTGGAGTATTGGGGGAGAATGGGGCTGGAGAAAGGAGGAAGACATATAACAAGAAATTTTCTCTTCTTTCCTGATGAGTTATCATGGGGGCTCTTGTTGAAATTATGAGTGGGGAGATAAGACTTTAAAACTGACGCCCAGAAAATTAAGAAGTAGAGCATGAAGAGCAGGCTATAATCCACTGACTGATTCTGTGATTTTTGAGGGAGCAAATTCTCTAGGACCCATTTTTTCCTGTCTCTTTAATAAAGTCAGGAGGTTAGATGAGAAGTGATCTCTAAGAACTCTTCCAAATGTAAACAACGATCAATAGTTATTACAAAATGTTGTGTCAAAATGTAGATATAGTATATAGTGGTGCTGTACACTGTATTCAGCATATGGTATTAGTGGTGCTATATGCTATCTGCAGTATGTGTACGATACATGATATTAGTGGTGCTTAGAATAGAAGCCTAAGAGCCTGCTGCTTTTCTTCACTCTTCTCCCTTTCTACTCTGTGTCCTTAGGCAGTTTCATTATCTTGCTTGCTTACCAAATTCTCCTAACCTGTAAAAATGGGAGCATCAAATGAAAAGCAATGCAATAAGAAAAGGGATTTCTGCAGATAACGCACTTTAAAACATTAGTTGTCTTAACTTCAGAACTCTGATAATTTGGTCCCTGGAAGTGTGACAACCAAGGTTTTGCTGTACAGAAAAGTTTGAATTTTGGAAAATAAGTGGGTAGTGGGGGTTATTTTGTCTTTTGGTTATGGCTAACTCCCCTAAGAGAATTCTTGATGGTTTGTTTAGTACAACGTGTTCCTAATTTTAAAAGTTTAAAAATCTACTGAGATAAAAATGATGAAATAATAACTATTGAATTTGTTTTTTCTTATATTTACAATTCTGTGTTATGATGAATGTAAAAGGTATAGAACTTCGTAAAGTTGCTTATTGTATAATTCTGTAGCCATCTTAAGCCTGGCCACTTCTGCTGTGATCCTCTGCCAGCTCTGAACTTAAATGAGAGGACTCTGAACATAAGACTGCCAGAGTTTACTATGCTGATGAGCTTGTCAGTGAGTTTCCTTCGTGACTACTGGTCCTGAACTCACCTGGGACCTGCCTGGGCCTGGGTTGGTCCACTGTGTTAGGGGAGCTGCCCATTATCTTCAAAGCCCCTTGATTAAGATAAAGACATTAAATTTGGTAAATTGCAATATGTATAATTGCAATTAATGTGTAAATTGTGACGATTTCAGGGGAGATAATTTGTATTTTTGCTCTCATACCTGCGTCTGTTTTATGACTTTGTGACATTGTTATTTAGCTATTGTGTTCTTGTTCTGCATGATAGAGCTTAGAAGGTAGGGAAAAACTCAGTAGATCAATCTAATGAATGGTTCAGAGAAACAATACAGCATTGTTTCTTGAAGGATGGTCTGAAAAACATCGGAATCACCGAGGGGGTTTGTAACATGGAATTCTGGTCCCACCCAGGTACTTGTCACTAAGAATCACTGAGGGGTGGGGTCTGAGGATCTGAATTTTTAGCAAGATCCTTGTGGATGCTTCTTTTGCACAGATTTTGAGAGCTGCTACGCTCAGACCGGAGGCTGTGTCCTCCTGCTGGGTCCGGGTGGAGTACAGGAAGAGCACTAGGCAACGGTTCTGTCGCAGTTCAGTTGCTCTCAGGTGATCCTGAGCAATCACCTCTCTCCGGACCTCAGTTTCTTTATGTGAAAAATACTCCAGCTGGGCTCCTTTCAGTACTAATGTTCTGTAATTAGGCTAAATGGCTCAGCAAAAGCAGCTGAGGTGTCTTGTATGCATAGCCTTGGTTAATTCTTAGTAAAACACCTGTGGATTTTCCATTTCATTCATTTGAGCTCAAGGTTGACTGACCCTGGCCTTCTAGTGTGCACTGTGGCCACATCCTGTCTGTTGCTGCCTGATGTGCCTGTTGAGATGGCATATTAATTCTAATGACAACCAGAAATAACATTAGGAATCCAAATAACACTAAGAAGGTACATCTGGTGCAAAACAAAGAAGAGTCTAGTACTTTTCTGTTCTAATGAATACAAAAGTGATCAAAGTCTTCATCATCAATCCTGGACTGATGGCCTATATTTTGGGAAGTCCAGAAATATACAAATATACAAATTACATTTAGTGTAATGGGATTTGGCCTACATGCATTCTAAAACTAAATAGTTATGGTTTTGTTGCATCTCCTTTATTTTTATTCTTGTGCAGGTAATAATAATAGTAACTGTTAATATTAATAATAACAGCTAATATTTGTGGAGCACACAGTATGTGCTATGCTAAGGACTTTACATTTATCCCATTAAAACCTTCTAACAATCCTTCTAATGAAGTGAGGTAGGTATTGTTACTATCCCTGTTTTAAGATGTTGTTAGAAACATTATTATTAGGTGGCACTTCCTCCCATGATCATTGATGACTCAATGCACAGGGTCATGTAGCACCAGCTTATGGTTTCCCTTGTTTGGTGCTTTCTGAAATTGCTGCTCTGCTGAAGGTTGCAAATTACTTCATTGCCTGATACTCCAGATGGTTTGATTGATGGAGCAGAAATAGTCCGGTTTTATTTCTGATCCTGCCCTTGAATTTTCTAAAACTTCCATTGGGCAAATCATCTAACTGCTTGTGTCTCAGTTATCTTGTGTAGAATATAGTAATACGAATACCAAGTATTACTGAAGATTGAGAAAATGTGGAGGAAAAATGCATGTAATGGATATTTCTATTTCTTAACTTATTCATTAATCAGTCATTTATTGACCAATTACTGTATACATAGTACCCTGTCAAATATTATGTTTCATAACACTTAATAGGGAGGGAGCACTAGTTGCTTATAATTTAAACCACTTCATTAAAGCTTAAAATGTAAAGTTAGCATATTTTGTTAATTGCAAAATATTCAGTGACTGATTACTCAATTTTGTTTTGTAGATCTTGGACAGTCGATATTTTATACAACTACATGTTTGCTACCTTTTCTCAATGATGATATTCTGAGTACTTTGCCCTATACGATGATATCAACGTTAGCTACCTTTCCTCCATTTCTGCACAAGGATATCATTGAATATCTTAGCACATCTTTTCTACCAATGGCTATATGTAAGTCCAGTCTTACCTAATACTAGATTATTTTTATGTATGATATGAATGGAAATTGCTTTTGCTGTTATAGGCTCTAGGTTTTCAAGATTATAATGGAATCACTTGATATATACATGAGCTATGATTTAAATTCAGTCACTTTAGCATGGATATTATGGTAAAAGTCAAAGAAATGAAAGGCGTTAGGGTTTAGAATTGTTTTATTCAGACAGTTTGATCTTATAGAATAGAAAAAAAGAACATGTCAAGGCAGTCTAGGTTTCCTGTGTATAAATTACAGTATCTTTTTCCACTTTAGAAAAAAGATGGGGAAAGCATTGTCTCAGATGCAGAAATTCCTATCTTTTGGTTTTGAAGGCAGAAGGATCTGATAGAAAGAGCATTAGATAGTCAGGATGTGTAAAGTCTGGTCCCAGCTCTGCCTCTAATCTGGGCAGCTCACATAGTTGAAACCTCATCTACAGAATGACGAACCCATCAGCTTTCCCTTATAGAGGTATCGTGACGATAAAGTGACTCGAAATTTATGAAAACACTGAAAAAAGCTGAAGCCTGCAAGTCATGTGTAATGTATGATTATAAACATAAAACTGATTTGAATCCTGTTTCACTTCTGTAGACTTAATCTTGCAGGCTTTCCAGACATGTGCACAAAGATAAAAAAATGTTGCATTGTGGTTTTTATAATCAAAATCATTTTCAAGTATTTTTTAAATAAATGGATTATGGATTTATCTATTCTTCAGTGGGAAATCTGAAAAGATTGTGGGTTTAGGAGTCAAACATCTGGATCCAAATCATAGCTCTTCCACCTACTAGCTATATGACCTTAGGCAAATTACCTAACTTTCTGTTTCTTTCCTATAAAATAATAATAATAATAGTAATAGCTGCCTCATGAAGTTGCGGGATAATTAAGATGGTTAACTTGGAACATTGGTAAAATGCTACCACAATGCCTGGTATGCAATAAGTGTCAGCTTGCTTCTCACCTTCCCTCAACTCTTGTTTTAGAAAAATACTTTCGGCCGGGCGCGGTGGCTCAAGCCTGTAATCCCAGCACTTTGGGAGGCCGAGACGGGCGGATCACGAGGTCAGGAGATCGAGACCATCCTGGCTAACACGGTGAAACCCTGTCTCTACTAAGAAATACAAAAAACTAGCCGGGCGAGGTGGCGGGCGCCTGTAGTCCCAGCTACTCGGGAGGCTGAGGCCAGAGAATGGCATGAACCCGGGAGGCGGAGCTTGCAGTGAGCTGAGATCCGGCCACTGCACTCCAGCCTGGGCTACAGAGCGAGACTCCGTCTCAAAAAAAAAAAAAAAAAAAAAAGAAAAAAGAAAAATACTTTCGTTGGTTACATTCAACTCGTGATCAAATTCACATTTTAATTTTATGTACTTATGATCTTATTAAAGTTGTTGCTCTGTAATAACAATTGGTAACCATATATATCTTTTGAGCTACATTTGCTTATTTTTACAATCAAGTTTAATGTTAGCTATGGAATTGTACTTTTCATGTCTTTCAGCAAAGAGTTTGACTTCTGCCTAAATCATACAGCAATTCAAAAAAATTAGCAGACTGATCATACCATTCAAGTAATAGAATATTTGATCATTTTCTTCTTTTGTTCTGTGTAACCTTACTGACAAGTACTCATTTATTGATATAGTCTTAGAATTGCATAGTCTTACCTTTAAAATAAATAATGTTAACTGTTAAATTTAGGCATAAGAATTTTTGGTTTTTTGAAGCAGAAAACAGATGAAGCTGTTTCCTTCCTTCCTTCCTTCCTTCCTTTCCTTCCTCCTTCCCTCCCTTTCTCCTTCCCTCCGTTCTTCCCTTCCTCCTTTCATCCCTTCTTTCTTTATTTATTTTTTTGAGATGGCGTAACACTCTGTCACGGTAGAAGTGCAGTGGTGCAGTTTCGGCTCACTATAACCTCTGCCTCCCGAGTTCAAGTGATTCTTCTGCCTCAGCCTCCCGAATAGCTGGGACTACAGACACAAGCCACCATGCCCGGCTAAGTTTTCTATTTTTAGTAGAGACGGGGTTTTGCCATGTTGGCCAGGCTGGTCTCGAACTCCTGACCTCTGGTGATCCACCTGCCTCTGCTTCCCAAAGTGCTGGGATTACAGGCGTGAGCCATCGCATCTGGCTTCCTCCTTCCCTTCTTCCTTTCCGTTCCCTCTCTCTCTCTCTTTTTTTTTTTTGATATAGGGTCTTATTCTGTTGTCTTGGCTGGAGTGCAGTGGCACAGTCATAGCTCACTGCAGCCTCAAACTCCTTGTCTTAAGCGATCCTTTTGCCTTAGGCTCCCAAGTACGGTGTGAAGGCCTCTACCACCATGCCCAGCTAATTAAAACAATTTTTTTGTAGAGACGGGGTTTCGCTATGTTTCCCAGGCTGATCTTGAGTTTCTGGCCTCAAATGATCCTCTAGCCTCAGCCTCCCAAAGTGCTGGGAGACGATGGTGGGATTAATGAGGAGGCTGTAGCTTTCTAATAATTAATCTAATTCATTAAATCCCTCCTTCTTAGGAATAAGTTAATAATTATGGGAGAGGTGTTGAAAATATTGGGCCTCTGAAGTTACATTTAAGATTGATCAAATACTGTGATAGCTGGCAATTTATTTCTTTACACTTGATTATTAATTTCTACTTAATTAGAAACATGGATCGCAAAACATGTCATGTAGTCATGTTAGAATTCTTACTTACATAAATGTACAAACCTCGGCAATTGAGGAGAATAAAATAGTAAGTTGAGTTTACAGAATTTGTGTATATTTTAGTGTTTATTAGAGGAGTAACTTGACATTTATTTGAAGGGGTAAACAAGTCACTTCATGTTCCCAAGGTCCCATTTTTTTCACCTATAAAGAAATAGTTTGAAAAAAAGTGTTCAATCTCAAAGATTATTTCTGGCATACTAATTCTAGTTTAAGTAACGTCAATATGATTTTGTGTAAGAGGCATATATTGTCCTGTAACCCAATTGTTGGTCTGTTTCATGTGTTTATTTTGTTGCTCTGGTTTTACTCTCTTAGCTTTGACTTTCCTTTCTCATAATCATTCCTGTGGTTGCATAATAGCCAATATTTGTCATCTTTAAGTCTTTGAAAATAAATTGTATACCAACCTTTACAGTCAAATTCGATTACACCATTCAGGTGTTTCCTTTGTACTTGTGATTTCATAAGTATACAAAGACACAGATCCAAAGCTAAAAGGATATAGTTTCAGATTAATCATGTTAAAATGGGCTGATGTGAGAATGTGTGTCTGTGGGTCATATCCATGTTTTTTCTATTTTTTGTAGTTGTTTCGGTGTCTAGAAATTGTGACCAAAACAAGTCAAGAGCATGTAACTTCTTGCAGAAAATTTTTATTTCAGGACTGAGATGCTAGGATGAAGGATGTTGTATTTCCTGAGTACTTGATAAAGTCTTTAAGACAAAAAGGCTTTTTATCTCTTTGGTGTGGTATTCCTAATGTCAGATGGAAAACATGAACTGCTTTTCAGGTGTAAAATGATTCTATCATTAAGGACCTAGAAGATGAAGTTCTGATCTTTGAAGTGGACCTAATGAGGTATTGCAGCTCTTCAGATTAAGAGGCCAGCATGTATATCAGAGATGTCCTCCTTACCATCCTTGTCAATAAACCAAATGCTGGACTTTTATTTTAGAATGAGTCCTTTTAAGGTTCTGCAGAGCAAACATCAACTTATTTGTTATGAAAATTTCCTTTGACATGGCTTTTCTTTTTAACTCCTTCCATAAATAAAATATATTTCTCTTTATTCCAAATGTGCTCAATATGCTTTGTTTATAAAAAAATATTAAAAGAGTTACTAAGAATTGAGAAGGCCATTTGCATGTCACCATGGAAACCTCTCTTTTTCCAATAAAGAATCTGTGATTTGTGGACTGAATTGAAATATGGAGATTTGGGAGATGATGCTTTGGCAGAGAAGAGAAAGAGCTGATTCCAAGTGAACATTGATTGATGCAGGCTATGTTATTGTAAAGATGATAATAAAGCTGAACAATTATATCAGCTTAAGATATAATCGTTTAAGATTATTCTAACGTATCCTAGTATCCCAGACTATGCAGTCTCATCTAGTTCCTTTCCACCCTAAATTTTCTCAAAAAGTCACTTACCTTCAGGGAAAATAAAGGTTCGTTTAAATCTTGAAGGCCATTATCTTAAAGGCAATTGTGTGACTTACCATTTTTTGTTCTATTCCTACTACTACAGAGGGTGCATGTTATGTTTCTATAACCTTCCAAAGACTAATAGAAAAAATAGTAAAAATGCAAAATATTGATGATATTTAAATAATCTTTAATATATGCAGTCTGTTTTATTAGCTAATGGTTGTTTTTCTAAGGTAGGTTTCCCTATGTACTTTGAGAGTTTTATTGCTGAGTCATGGGAAATGTTTTGACATAGAAATCCAGAAGAGCTGAGTTATAATCCTTCAACTACTGGCAAATCTCCTAACCTCATGGAACTTTGGTTTCCTTAGCTGTAAAATGGTGATAAGGATAACTTCCTTTGTCCACATCCCATGTCTGTTGTGAAGACTGTGCAGTAATGTATGAGAATTGCCTTTAAATATCATGTGATGTTATGCAGGTGTATATCAGGCCAAATGCATAGTCAAATCACAGACATATCAAATCCTATTGCAACTCATTCCAATACCTAGTTAAAATTCACACGTTGTCCTGAAATTTCATCATCTTAAATATTGCTTAAGGTAAGAGGCCATCTGCTGGGGCTTTGGCATTTTTTCTTCTAGAGTGTGTTGTATAATAACAATAATCATTGTAGCAGTTTTTGGACTCATAGAATCTGACAGAACACTTCCAGAGTATGGATGGGCATTCTGTCCCTGACTTTTCATTAATCTATAATTCTGCAAATATTTTAATGCTGCATAGGCTCCTGGGTCACATTGTCTTGGTCTTCCTTTTATGTTTAACTGATAGTGTCCTTCTGAAGGCATGGACATCTTTTGCTTAAACCCTATCTCATGGAACACAATTACCTCCGCTCACACAAGTAGGAGGCCCACGTAGAGGTGAGACCACTTTTTAATCCAGGCAGTGCAGTCTGGCAGAATACAGGAAATGGTTCTGTTACATTGAAAAACTTACACCATAGTGTGTTTCTTCCTTCCAGATGGCTCCTTTACTTTCACCCTTTAGATAAGTATAAGGCCAGTGGAATTCATTTCAGTATATCCCCATTCAGGCCACTTCTTACCACCAGCTCTCATTGGGGCCAGTCCAGTAGCTTCCGAACTGGTCTCCCTGCTTACTTTTTAGCCCTCCTACCTTCTGCTTTCCATCAAAAAGTCAGAGCTATCCTCCAGACATGTAAATCAGATCATGCCACTTCCCTCAGCAAAACCACCTAGCTTCCCATCACTCTTACAAATCAAATTCAGTGCCCTTCCTTGGCTCATAGGCCCTCTATGACCTGATCCCTACCTACCTTCCTGTTCCAATCACTACATCTCCTTGTCTTCACTCTGCTCCAGGAGGCTTGGCTTTTCTGCAGTTTCCCAAAGGCACCACACTCTTGCTTTTGCTCCATGCTTTATTCTGTCTTCAAAGTCCTTCTCCCAGATGGTCTCATGATTATTTGCTTCCTTACATTCTTTAGGTTTAAGCTCAAGTACATCTTTCAAGATGCCCTTTCTTACCCTCTGGCTGAAACAGGACCTTCCATCGCTTTCTCTTTATTCCCTTGCACTGCTTCCATTTTGCCACAAGTACCTGTTTGCCCTTTCTTGTAGAATAGCGCTGTCTACAGAACTTCCTGTAATGATGGAATGTTCCATAAAAACATTAAAAATGTTGTGCTGCCCAGTAGAGTAGCCACTGGCCCCATGTGGCTACTAAGCTCTTAAAATGTGTCTAGTGAGACTGAGGAATGGAATTTTAAATATTATTTAATTTTAATTAAGTTTAGATAGCCACATGTGACTAGCGGTCACCATATCGGGTAACACAGCTCTAGCATCTAGGATCCATAAGGACAAAGACTTGTCTGTATTTTTTTCTTTTTTTTTTTTTTTTTTAATTATACTTTAAGTTCTAGGGTACATGTGCACAACATGCAGGTTTGTTACATATGTATGCATGTGCCATGTTGGTATGCTGCCATGTTGGAGTCCCATTAACTCGTCATTTACATTAGGTGTATCTCCTAATGCTATCCCTTCCCCCTCCCACCACCCCATGACAGGCCCCGGTGTGTGATGTTCTCCTCCTGTGTCCAAGTGTTCTCATTGTTCAATTCCCACCTATGAGTGAGAACATGCGGTGTTTGGTTTTCTGTCCTTGAGATAGTTTGCTCAGAATGATGGTTTCCAGCTTCATCCATGTCCCTACAAAGGACATGAACTCATCCTTTTTTATGGCTGTGTAGTATTCCATGATGTATATGTACCACATTTTCTTAATCCAGTCTATCACTGATGGACATCTGGGTTGGTTCCAAGTCTTTGCTATTGTGAATAGTGCCACAGTAAACATACGTGTGCATGTGTTTTTATAGCAGCATGATTTATAATCCTTTGGGTATATACCCAGTAATGGGATGGCTGGGTCGAATGGTATTTCTAGTTCTAGATCCTTGAGGAATCACCACACTGTCTTCCATAGTGGTTGAACTAGTTTACAGTCCCACCAACAGTGTAAAAGTGTTCCTATTTCTCCACATCCTCTCCAGAACCTGTTGTTTCCTGACTTTTTAATGATGACTTGTCTGTCTTTAGCACTATATCCCCAGGACCTAGAACAATGTCTAGTATACAGGAAGTACTGACCAAAAAAGTTGTTGAAATAGTCTATTTCTGTCTAAAATAGACAGAAAATGAATAGAGCATTAGCTATGAAGTCAAGTGACTTGGCCTGTAGTCCGAATAATTAGGTTGGTGCTGTCATGCAAATAACTTGATGATCTCTCTTTTATAAAATGGTTTTTCCCATATAATTCCTCTTTTGGATGAGAGTCATATAAGAGCTGTACATAATAATACATTCAGAACTACAAAATGCAGGAACATATTAAGGCATTGTTACTATTCCTGGAGGGAGGAGATCATGGTAATGGTTGTTCTGGTGATGCTGGGAGGATAGGGAATAGGACTGAGAACTTTTAATTGTATTTCCTGAGCACAATATTAAATGCAAAATTTTCTTATTTTGATTAATTATCTTCTCCCTTCTATTGTTTATAATCTTGGCTTTTTACACCCTCATGGGGACAAGCTGCACATCTGTTTACATCATGCCTTTTTAACAAGATTCAATAAATGATGTGTGCCTGTGCATGTTTATTAAATTAGAATTGCAATGATTTTATTCAGTCTGTTAGAAGGCTAGGAAATTGCAAGACACCGTCTGTTTATGTAAGTATTGCAGCCAATTTTCTAGGCTTGAGCCAGGGGAATGCTTTTGACCTCCTGGCTGGTCATTCTTGACGGAGAGTATGGATTTGTAGGAATAGCAGGGACATCCAGAGGTGGCTGAGCCATTTGGGCCATTCTGCAAAAAGACTTCACCTAAATCATCTGAGACATGTGGGCATTCCTCCCACTTTTAAAGGCCTCCATTTACAGTGACTCTCAGCCTTCCTTAATAGCAGTTTTCATTGTTGAGAAATACATATTATTAAATGCATATTATTAAAAAGCTTGAGATGAATTTAAACAAAGGTGAAACGCTTGTCCCAAAACAAGAATATATATATGTATGTTTGTGTGTGTGTGTGTGTGTGTGTGTATTTCTTGAATACGTCTGAGACAAGAATTTATTTTTTCTTTTCTTTCTTTAACAAAGGGCACAGGGCGTGCAATTATTCTTCCTGCCCCAGGACACCTTACTGGGCATTTTCTTCCCTATTTCTCATCCCTCTAATAGTACTTCTCAAACAGTGGTCCAAAGGCAGCTTGCATCAGAATCACCCGATGTGCTTATTAATTAAACATGTACTTTACTGGAAAATGTGGTTTCCAAGCTGACTCTCCAGGAGTGTCTTCTTTGGCCCCAAAGAAGCTGAATTTGAACAAACTCCCTGGCTACAGTTTGAGAGCAGCTTGCACTTTGTTCCTTAGCATTTGGCTGAAAGTTCTTTTTTCTTGATTAATCACATTTGATTAATCAATTTGACTGTCTAAGAGCAGTGAATTGATCCCCAATCTTTGTCTAATTATTAATACTTATTTATTTAATAAGTTGTGGAGCCAAACTAGTTTATCTCCCTGAGTATCACCTGCTTAGTGGGTTAGCAGCTGCCTCGCTGCAAGCGATTAATAAAAGCCAACTTAAGTAAATGGAACTTAGTGATAGATGTGTTTTGTTTGTTTATTTTTGTAAAATTGTTTTAAAGGCCACTGTCTACTTTGGTGCCCAAATTACTTTATGTAAAAAGAAAAGAATTGTGTTAAAATTTTTAAATCTCCTCTGATTTATTATATGACAAATTTTTATTAGTGTTTTGATGATTCTATTATACATGTGTTTTATTAGAAGTTATCCTTTTTGGATGTAGGTGAGATAAATCCACACCTATTGTACTTTAATATAAAATAAAATCAAGCAGATTTTGAGGTTATTTGCTTTTTGCTTTTTGTTGTTGCTCGTGGCAGTGGTCTTCTCTATTATGTTTAGAAATGTAAGGGTTGACTTTTTGAGGGTTTTGTGCTCTCTGCACACCATTCTGTTCATGCTTGACACTCTGCCACACAAGCCCAAGTGTAAGGAGAGGTTTCTTCTGCTTCTGCAATTTTCCCTGAGAAAAGAGGAATTTATTTTATATTTGAGTACTAATAAAGTTTTTATTAGGTGGGTCCTCTCTCAATTACTGTGTTTGAAATAAGAAAGTCCTCTTGGGGCCGGGCGCAGTGGATCACGCCTGTAATCCCAGCACTCTGGGAGGCTGAGGCGGGTGGATCACGAGGTCAGGAGTTCAAGACCAGCCTGGCCAAGATGGTGAAACCCATCTCTACTAAAAATACAAAAATTAGCTGGGTGTGGTGGCGGATGCCTGCAATCCCAGCTACTCAGGAGGCTGAGGCAGGAGAATCGCTTGAACCCAGGGGGTGGAGGTTGCAGTGAGCTGAGATCGCACCACTGCACTCTAGCCTGGGCAACAAGAGTGAGACTCCATCTAAGAAAAAAAAGAAAGAAAGAAAGAAAGTCCTCTTGGGAGACAATGTATTTCCCCAAATGGCTTCCATCAGTGCTACTTTTGAATACTTAAAGGGGTGACCTGATACACTGTCTTAAAAAAGAGAGACAAAGAAATTTAATATGGTATTTGATGTCATCTAAAACAAGCCACTTAAAGATGTCTTAGAAGCAGTTTGTGAGTGGAGACCATGATTATACAGCGATAAGGTGGATTTTAAAGAAACCAATTTGCTTTGTGATTTTATGCTTGTTGGCGTAGGATACAATGCCCAGCAACTGTGTTATTCACAGATTCAAAAATTGCTTTATTTCAAACAACTCAGATGAATATGAAGATGGTAAGCTCTAGAAAACTAAAAAAGTGGTTCTTATGGTAATGAAGATATTGATGATGAAGTTACATGTGAAGGTTTGAATAAAACTGTTTAATGATATGTGAAAATTGAAAATTTTTAAATTAATATATCATTATTTTTTATAATATGTGATTTAGAGTTTGTATTGTAACTAAATTAATGTTATACATTATAATTAAAGTATTATTTCATCTGCATCTCTAAAAATTAATATGTTCAATTTGAGTTTAAAAACCTTTCCTTTTTATTTTCTCATTGGGATACCCTTCCACATGGCTTTATCTTTGGGCACATAGAGGATTCTGTTTTTTCTTTCTTTTCCATCTAAATACAAACATCTTGGGGGTAGAGATCCCATCTAAGTACAACTCTGATAAAGCCATTACATCACTTTCTGGCGCTGTTCTGTCTCCTTATACATTCTCACTTGATTTTCCCATGGAGATGACAACTATAGCATTTGTATGCCAGGACACATTTTGTGGTTTCATTTGGGCAAAACTTCCATTACCTTTATTGGAGCTTTTTTTTTTTTAAGTTCCTTCTTATCTCTCATGCTCTGTGCAAAGTAACAGGTATATGTAGAGATTAAATTGTGTCTAATCAAAGAACTTTTGGTTGCAGTGGGCTCCTCAAGGAGAGAAGGCGTACCTGCCCATGTTAACCTCTCTGCATCGTCCATGCTAATGATCGCAATGCAGTACACATCCAATCCAGGTAAGTGAAAATTGGAAAGGTTTGACTAATTCTAATGCCAATAATTAAACAAGATATCAAACAAGCAAGCTAGATGTTCTCGCGTGAGAACATCATCATCATGGAGCTGTGTAGAAAACAGACTTTTGAGTTGGAATCAATTTATCTTGCCTATTGCTATTAGCAGTGATCTTGCTGGCTAGTGATATTTTTAGAATATTTGAGGACATGATTTTAGAACATGACTGGAAATGGACTGAATATAAGTATACAGAAATAGTAAAATTAGAAACATAAAAATCACCAGCAATTCTAAGAACAAAAGATAACCACTGTTAATATTTTGGTAAATTGGCTACCCCAGTGCACACAAATATCCTTAAACATAAACCTTTTACTATATTTCTGATTATTTCCATAAAATAAACCAATAAAAGAGGGATTAATGAGTTAAAGGACTTGAGAAATTTTCAATATTTCCAGTAGTATGTGAAAGTACTTGTCTCATTGTGATTTGTCATTATTATTATAAAATTTGTGTAGAGTTAGACAGATGAACATTAATATCTCATTGTTTTGATTTGTAGTTCTTCCATTACTAGTGATGTTGGACAGACTTTCACATTTACTCTGTTTGATTTCCGTTTGTCAGTATAATTGCAGATAACTTTGGAAAACTGACCAAAACATGTGCTAAGATATAAACTCATTTTTATTTTCATTTAATGTTTATTTGGAAAGTAAACAAATCTGGTGGCACTGTGGTTTTTTTTTTTTTGTTTTTTTTTTTTTTGCTATCTACTTAATTATGTAATAAATAATAATTGAACTTCTGACTCAAAATGAGGAAAATTTTTTTATTTCAAAATCTTAATGCTTCTAAGTCTGGAGTGTCATCTGTCTTAGTCCGTTGGGTCATAACAAAAATATAAACTGCGTGGCTGATAAACAGTAAACAGTTATTTCTCTCAGTTCTGGAGGCTAGGAAGTCCATGATCAAGGTGCCAGCAGAGTTGATGTCCGGTGATGGCCTGCTTTCTGGTTCATGGATGGCCTTCTTTGTGTTGTGTCCTTAAATGGTGGGAGGGAAAGGGAATTCTCGGGGGCCTCTTTTATAAAGGCAGTAATCCCATGCATAAGGGCTCAGCCCTAATGACCTAATTACTTCCTAAAGGCCCCAACTCTGAATACCATCACATTGAGGGTTAGGGTTTAACATACAAATTAAAAATTTTTTTTTTAGATACAGAGTCTTAGTCTGTCACTCAAGCTAGAGTGCAGTAGTGCAATTATGGCTCACTGCAGCCTTGACCTCCCTGGCTCCAGCGATTCTCCTGCCTCAGCCTCTTGAGTAGCTGGGACTACAGGCATGTGCTACCATATCTGGCTAATTTTTAAATATTTTTTAGAGACAAGGTCTCATTATGTTTCCCAGACTGGTCTCAAACTCCTGACCTCAAGTGATCCTCCTGCCGTGGACTCCCAAAGTACTGGGATCACATGCATAAACCACCATGTCTGGCAACATGTAAATTTTGAGAGGACACACAAGCATTTAGTCTATAGTATTCCACCCTATTTTCCCAAATTAATGTTATTCTCATATGCAAAACATTCATTCCATCCCAATAGCCCTGAAAATTGTAACTCATTTCAGCATGAACTCAAGAGTCCAAAGTCTCATGTAAATACCATCTAAATCAGATATGGGTGAGGCAATTTCCTGAGGCAATTTCCTCTCCAGCTGTGAGCCTATGAAATCAAACAAGTTATATGCTTCCAAAATACAATGGTTGGACAGGCATAGCATAGACATTCCCATCCAAAAGGGAGAAATGGGAAAGAAAAAAGGGGTAACAGATTCCAAGTAAGTCTAAAACCCAACAACATTATACCTTAAGGTTTGAAAATTACCTTCTTCGACTTGATGCTGTGCCTTCCAGGCCCACTGGGGTGGAGGTCCCACCTTCCAAACCCATTGGGGTAAGAGTTCTGTCTTCTGGACCCACTGAGGTGGTGGCCCTGCATGGCAGCTTTGCCGTGTAGGGGTTGGGCCCCCAAGGCCCTGCCCCTATGGCTTTGCATGGCTCTGCCTCCATGGCTTGCTGGGCATTGCCCTGGTGGGGGTTCTCTACAGTGACCCTGGCCCTCACAGTGGTTCCCTTCCTGGGCCCCACTCTGCAGGCTGGGGTCCTGTGCCCATGACTCTCTTAGGGTGGAGTTCCAGCTCTTCTGGGCATCCTTTGAAATCTAGGTGGAGGTGACTACACCCCCATGCCTTTTCTGGGTACAGTGCATGCTGCTTTGCCCAAAGTGCAGCTGAACAGTGAGGCACTGGAATATAGAACTGAATTTTACAAAGTGAAAAGGTGCCTTGTGAGGGTGTGGCATGCCCTGAAGTCTCAAAAATGCTGGTGGCCTCTCCCTTGAAACCATTTTTCCCCCAGGGTCCTTGCACTCTGGGTCTGTGATGGGAGGGGCAGTGCAGAGGATTTCTGAAGTGCCTCTGGGGTCATTCCTCCATTGTTTTGGACAATACCTCCTGGTTTCTGTTGAGATAGCTGACTAATCTTATTAAATGGTCACTTGGCTACACTCTCACCATTCTCTTCCTAACAGGCTTCTTCATCCTTTCAATACAGATAGGCTGAGAGTCTTCCAAATCTTTAAGTTCTTCTTCCTCTTTGATGAACAATTCTGTCTTTGGATCGTTCTCTCTCCTCACATTTTATTACAGTATTAGCAGTCAGAAGAAATCCAGCTGCTCCTTCAACACTTTGCTAAGAAATTTTCTTAGCCAGGTATCCAATTTTATCACTCACAAGTTTTACCATCCACAAAACACTAGGACATGAACACAATTCAGCCAAGTTCTTTGCCACTTCATAGCAAGGATGGCCTTTCCTCCACTTTCCAGTAATGTGTTCCTCATTTCTGTCTGAGATTGCATCAGAATTGCCTTTACTGTTCATATTTATACTAACATTCTCTTCAGGATCATTTAGGTATTCTCTGAGAAGATTGAGGCTTTTTCTACTGCTTTCCTCTTTTCTTTTTCAACCCTTGCCAGAATTGCTTTTAAAGGTCTATTCATGGCAATATAGGCTTTTTTTCTAGCCTGCACATCAAAACTCTTCCAGCCCCTACCTGTTACCCAGTTCCAAAGCCTCTCCCACATTTTCAGCTATTTGTTACAGCGTCACCCCACTTCTCAGTACCGATTTTCTGTTTTAGTCCATTTGGGTTGCTATAACAAAAATTCTATAAACTGGATGACTTATAAGCAATGCACATTTGTTTCTCATAGTTCCAGGGGCTAGGAAGTCCAAAATCAAGGTGCTGATAGATTGGATGATCTGTGAGAACTCATTTCCTGGTTCATGAATGGCTGTCATTCTGCTGTGTCCTCAGATGACAGAAAGGACAAGGGATTTCTCTGCGGCCTCTTTTATAAGGGCACTGATCACCTCTTAAAGGCTCCACTTGTTAGTACTATCACATTAGGGGGTTTGGATTTAACAGAAGAATTTTGAGGTGGCACAAACATTCAGTCTGTAGCATTCTTTAAGTATGAAATCTCTTATGATTATTATATAGATATAATTAAAAATATATATGGGGAAATTATATCATATATCTGGCTTAAAATAATCAAAATATTATATTTATTATATATTATATCCTTAATAAAACCATTTTTTGGAATCTAGTTAATTAGAGTCTCATCATGAGAGTTTGGTCCAAATTTCTAAGCTAGATGGGTAGTAAAGCAGGGTGCTTTGAGATTAGTCATATGTGGATTCACATCTGAGCTTACCTGCAAATTGCCAGTTAGTGAACCTGAGTAAGTGTTTTACCCCCTGAAACCAAGTGTCCTCATCTATAAAATGGAAATAATTCTTCCTGCAGTACTTTAAAATGCTGCCGTGAAGATTTAATGGGTTACATATATGTAAAGTGCTTACTTTAGTGACTGACACATTGTAAATTCTCAATAAGTAGTGAATCCCTACAATTTGCCGTTTTCTTCTTGGAGTTGAATGTTGAGTTGAATGTTTCACTGGAAAACTACTGTGGTCAGACAGAGTTGCATCTATTATTTGAAAATCTGTATCTTCATTTGCTCATGAGGAAATGTTTATAACCAGCTACTCTATACTAGGAATCATAGTTGGGACCCAAAACTAGTCTTGTGATATAGGAAGCACTTAAGTGAGGCAACATCCACCAGGGGCTCTCTGGGACCAAGCAGTAGGTCATCGTTCTGTTGTTTGAATTTTTATTGGAAGAAGTGCAACTGGCAACTTGTTCCTTATAGCTGATTGTGTATCAAGGATAGAGCACAATCCTTACTTAAGTAACCAGCATTCATTGAGCACCTTCTATATACAGGGCTCTGTGCTAGGCATTGTGGAAACCACAGAAAAACATAAGATATGGTGCTTGCTATGAAGTTTATGTCTAATTGGGAAGATCAGGCATATTTATGTAAGTCATTAGTTGACAATGTAATGTAGTACATAGGAGTACTAAATAAATACGTTAGACAGTGTTAATTCATCAGAAGGAGGGACTTGTATGGATTGAAATGATCAGAAAAGACTTTGTGTCACTTGGGCCAAGGATGAGTTTTAAATTATGGACTGAGTTTTGTTTTGTTTTATTTTTCGAGATGGAATCTCACTTTGTTGCCCAGGCTGGAGCACAGTGGCATGGCTCACTGCAACCTCCGCCTCGTGGGTTCAAGCAATTCTCTTGCCTCAGCCTCCCCAGTATCTGGGACTACAGGCACATGCTACTATGCTTGGCTAATTTTTGTATTTTTAGTAGAGATGGGGTTTCATCATGTTGGCTAGACTGGCCTCGAACTCCTGACCTCAAGTGATCCGCCTGTCTTGGCCTCCCAAAGTGCTGGGATTACAGGCATGAGCCACCGTGCCTGGCGGGACAGAGTTTTTATTGATAAGGTAAATGGGGCATTCTGGGAGGGGAAACTGTTTTAACAAAGGAACCATCCAGGTACATTCATGGGTCAGTGGACGGCTCTGAACAAGGTTCATATAGCATACCCGTGGAGAATAGCAGACACTGTGTCTGAGAAAGTGTCTTGGAACATCTGCACTTGAGAATTCAGTGATGACTTAAGACCAAATTTCCAATTCTAGAGCGACCATTCAATCAGTAGTCAGTGAGTATCCACCATGTGCTAGGCACTGGGGGCTCCATGTTTAGTGACATGTGACTGACCCCATCCTCATCTCAGGAAGCTTATCATATGGTTGGGGTGAGAGGCGAGAAGACAATCAAATAATCATAAAATCAAGTGTAAAGTTTCACTTGTGACAAGTGCTTCAGGTACGTTATGCTATAAGATGTTATAAAAGGAAATTTTGCTTTTATTGAGGAAGTCAGGAGGGCTTCTTTGAGGAAGTAACCTTTGGTTTGAGAACTGCAGGATGAGTAGTGTGAACAAGGCCTACAAGGAGGGATGGTTCAGGAAGAGGAATCTCATGTGTCATGGCAAACAGCTGAGACTGAAGGATCAGTGTAGCTGGAACTCAGAGTGAGGGCTCCCTGGTGTGACATTAGACTTAAAGTTCCATGAGCTGGAACATGCAGGGTGTTGTGAGCTCTGTTAGGGAGGCCTGTGTTTATTCCAAATCTAATGGGAAACTGCTGACGGGCTTTGAGTGGGCTGTGGTGTGTGTCACCCTCGCTGCAGTTGAGAACAGATTGAAAAGAAGTCAGGTTGTGTATAAATTGACCTGGAAGGAGGTCATTGCATTTGTCTAAGCACTTCAAAGGCAGGGACAATTGAAACTGAAGAACAAGCAGATCTATCTGAGAGCTATTTAGGAAGTAAAATTGATAAGTCTTGGTAACATATTGGCTAGAGTGGGTTTCTGGATGCACTAACTGGATGCATGGTGGTCATATTAGTTTGTTGTTACATTGCTATAAAGAAATACCTAAGACTAGGTAGTATATAAAGAAAAGAGGTGTCATTGACTCATGGTTCTGTAGGCTGTACAGGAAGCATACTAGCTCCTGTCTCTAAGAGGAGACTCAGAAAACTCATAATCATGGTAGAAGGCAAAAGGGAAGCACGTCTTACATGGCTCGAGCGGGAGGAAGAGAGAGAAGGGGAGTTGCCACTTTTTTTTTTTTTTTTGAGACAGAGTTTTGTTCTTGTTGCCCAGGCTGGAGTACAGTGGCGCAATCTCAGCTCACTGCAACCTCCACCTCCCAGGTTCGAGCAATTCTCCTGCCTCAGCCTCCTGAGTAGCTGGGATTACAGGCGCCCACCACCACGCCCAGCTAATTTTTTGTATTTTTAGTACAGATGGAGTTTCACCATGTTGGCCAGTCTGGTCTTGAACTCCTGACCTCAGGAGTTTTGATCTACCCGCCTCGGCCTCCCAAAGTGCTGGGATTACAGGCATGGTGCCACACACTTTTAAACAACCAGATCTTGTGAGAACTGTATCATGAGAGTAGCACAAAAGGGATGGTGCTAAACCATTCATGAAGGACCCACCCCCATGATCCAATCACCTTTTTAAGTTTTTAAGGCCCTACCTCCAACATTGGGGATTACAACTGAACCTGAGATTTGGTGGGGACACAGATGCAAACTGTAACAGTGGTTCTACTCACTGATAAAGGAGGCATTGGAAGAAGAAGATCAGGCCTCTGAGGAAAGATCTTGAGATCTGTTTCAGACGTGTTGTGTTCACGGTATCTTTGAGACACCTAATAGGAGCTGGTAATTAGGTAGTTGTATTATGAGTCTGGAGCTCAGAACAGAGCTTTGGACTAGAGCTAATGAACTTTGAGCCCACACACAAGTGTCCAGTGCCCTTCATTGAATTACATATAGATGGCTGCTGAAGTTGTGAATGAGTGTGAGATTGCTTAGGGGAGAGCAGAGAATGAAAGAAATGTGGAGTGGTTCTGTGACTAGGCCTTCAGGAACTTCAACAGATAATGGCCCAGTGGAAGAGGATGAGCTCTCCAAAGAGACAGAGAGGTTGCACTGTTAAGATGTCTTTGGCTGACAGAGGCTTTAAAGTATAAGCACATTGGTTGTTTACTTAATAGGAAGTCCTGAAGATAGCTCCACAATATCAGGGGACTGAGATCTTGGAATTCCCCTCATGTTTGCAAGAAGGCTGCCACTGTGGAGGTTGTTATAACCTTACATAACTACATGCAAAAACAGGTAATAGGATCAAGCAGAGTCATTACGAGAAAAGTCTCCTGGTGTACCTCTTTTGTTTTATCAGAGGGAGAAAGTATGTCTCAGAAGCTCCCCAGCAGATTTTCTCTTCATTCTTACTGTCCAGAACTGAGTCACATGGCCACCTGTAGCTGCAAGGGGCTCTGGGAAAGTATCTTGCTTTTGTAGTCTGTGTATTGGTGCATTAGTCCGTTTTTACACTGCTATAAAGAACTGCCAGAGACTGGGTAATTTATAAAGAAAAGAAGTTTAATTGACTCACAGTCCCACATGGCTGGGGAGGCCTCAGGAAACTTAACAATCACGGTAGAAGGTGAAGGGGAAGCAAAGACCTTCTTCACATGATGGCAGGAATGAGACAGCTAGCAAGTGCAGGGAAAACTGCCTTTATGAAACCATCAGATCTCGTGAGAACTCACTCACTATCACGAGAACAGCATTGGGCAAACTGCCCCCATGATCCAATCACTTCCCACTTGGTCTCTTCCTAAAACCTGGGGATTACAATTCAAGATGAGATTTGGGTGGGGACACACAACTTAACCATATCAATTGGCAAATGGACAAGAAAAAAGGGTGTTGACAGCAGTTGAGTAGTAACAGTGTTGTCCACCACAGGTGACAGGGGAGGGTCATTCATATTATGAAGCCAAGGAAAGAGTGTTTCAAAAAGGAGACAGTAGTCAGCAGTACTGAATGTGGCTGAAAAGTCAAGTAAGATGCAGACTGAAAAATGTCCATTGGATTGAATGACGTGGAGGTCATTGGTGAATAAAGTGTGAACTGCTTCAATGTCAGCATAAGCCTGGAATATAGATTAGGGAAGGTATCAAAAGGCATCTAACTAGGTTGAAAGTATCTTTGTTCCCCAAGTGAAGACAGGCAAATCAAGGAATCTTGCTGTCGTGTAGCTTTTAAAAATTCCTCTATAAGATGGAACTGATGATGAAATGATAAAACCCCACTCTAATCCATCAAGTCTGTCACTTGCTATCCATTCAACCTTGGGCAAGTTGGAAACTGAGCCTTAGTTTCCTAACTGCACCATGGTAATTGTGAGATAATACGTATAAAGCTCTTTCTACAATATCTAGCAAATGATGAATGTTCAATAAATATGAGCTTTTATTATGATTCTGTTGGGCTAGTTTTTTTTTCCTATGTAGATCTTATGTTGATACAAGTTTATTTTATGAATGTATGATTACTAGGGACTTTAAAAATATTTCCGTTGTTAACATGAAGCATGAAATAATTCTCAAGGACCTTGGGACAAAGCTTGATAAGGTCAAGGGCTTATGTGATATTTTTTAAGTATGAACATATGGACAGAAGTTATTTCTAATTTAATGATTAGAGACTGAAAAGTCATATTGAAGTAATTTGTTATATATGTATCAAAGGATGTTTTGTTTGGTATTTACATTTCATGTACGAATTACATTTTCTACATTACAGTGTATCATTGTCAATTACTGGAATGCCTCATGAAATATAAACAAGAAGTCTGGAAAGTAAGTTTTGGGTCAAATTTAACCCATAGTCACAAACTTAATTTGTATAATACAGTAAAAATTGTTTACATATTAAAACTGTTGTTTAGGTCAAATTTATTGACGTCCTATTATTTTGATGTGGCAGTACCTATAATTCTTTCTTTAATGGTTAATTATTTATCATTTAGAGCAGAAATAGTACTTTGAGAACATCGTGTCTTGATGGATAAAGTAATTGGATGTATCTTATTCTTGGAATTAAGCTAATATTATGTGTTATGACAAACAATTTTATTTAATTTGAAAGGTTGCTTGAGAATCTGTCCTCTTTCAAATAGGAGATGTGAATGTTTAAGAAATGTGATTAGGGAAATATTTTTTCAAATGCAGTATTTGGCAAACTGTCTTATGCTACTCTAAAATCTTTCCTTAACATCAATCTGATTAGAGACGAATTTGTTAGAAGATAAAGTACTTTGTACTCTACCTGTGAGGGCTCATTTACAGAAGGACCAGTAAATACATAAATCATAAAAATATAATGTTTTAACGGGATCTAATCTATGAAACATGCCTGCATGAGATTCCAGGGAAATTACTCACCTCAACCCCTCCATTAGAATTTTCACTGCTTTGGTAATGTTGAAGTCTCTACCTTTCTTTTTATTTCATGATGCTAAGTCAAAATATGCTTGCTGTTTCCTTTAGGATCTTTTGTATGTGATTGCGTATGGGCCTTCACAAGTGAAGCCTCCAGCTGTGCAAATGCTTTTCCACTACTGGCCCAATTTAAAACCTCCTGGGGCAATAAGCGAGTACAGGGGGTTGCAGTACACAGGTAAGATGAGAGGAGCCCTGTGATGCCCCATCTGTATTTCTCCTGTGCCACACTGGCCTCACTTACTTATACATATATTTTTATCCTGTTGGATTATATTTACTGTGCCTTTGGACATGGTCATAAATCCTTTCTGAAACTAAGTGGTTTAAAGATGAATTAATTCAAATCAATTTCAAAAGCATTTATGGCATCAGGGCAAATTGCCTTAAGTCTCAGTCCCATTTGCTATACCACTGGCTGAGGGTCTTAACTCTGGCTACCAGTAATCACTCCACAGGGATGAGCAGTGAGAGTGATGCTGCAGATTTGCTCATCATTTAGCAGAAACCCTAACTAGCAGATTCTACTCTGATAAGAAGGCTTGCAGCACTTTCAATATCACCAGCTCATGCACTAAATAAAAATTAAATGACCCAGACTGGGCGCGATGGCTCACGCCTGTAATCCCAGCACTTTGGGAGACCAAGGCAGGCAGATCACAAGGTCAAGAGATAGAGACCATCCTGGCTAACATGGTGAAACCCTGTCTCTACTAAAACTACAAAAATTAGCTGGGCGTGGTGATACGCGCCTGTAGTCCCAGCCAGTTGGGAGGCTGAGGCGGGAGAATCGCTTGAATCTGGGAGGCAGAGATTGAAATGGGCCAAGATCACACCGGGCCAAGATCGCACCACTGCACTCCAGCCTGGCTGCAGAGTGAGACTCTGTCTAAAAAATAAAAAATAAAAAAATAAATGACCCCGATAGGCTGGGCACAGTGACTTACACCTGTAATCTCAGCACTTTGGGAGGCTGAGACGGGCGGATCACCTGAGGTCCAGAGTTTGAGACCAGCCGGGCCAACATGCAAAAATTAGCCAGTTTTGTTGCTTATGCCTGTAATCCTAGCTACTCAGAAGGCTGAGGCAGAAGAATCACTTGAACCCAGGAGGCGGAGGTTGCAGTGAGCCAAGGAGTGTCACTGCACTCCAGCCTGGGTGACTGAGCCAGACTCTGTCTCAAAATAAAATAAAATAAAATAAAATAATAATAATAATTAATAAAAAATAAAAAATAAGTCAGGCATGGTCGCTCACACCTGTAATCCCAGCACTTTGGGAGGCCTGGGTGGGCAGATCACGAGGTCAGGAGATCGAGACTATCCTGGCCAACATGGTGAAACCCCGTCTCTACTAAAAATACAAAAAAATTTTAGCCGGGTGTGGTGGTGCATGCCTCTAGTCCCAGCTACTTGGGAGGCTGAGGCAGGAGAATCACTTGAACCTAGGAGGCAGAGGCTGTGGTGAGCTGAGATCACGCCACTGCATTCCAGCCTGGGTGACAGAGTGAGACTCCATCTCAAAAAACAAACAAAAAAATGACCCCGATAGCCTGGTTGCTCAGCCATTCAACAATGTATGAATTTTGGTGTGATTAATAATGAGAAAAAAACATTAACTTTAAATATAATGACAGATATCTACCAAAAAATCCCGCAAAACAAATAAATCAACAACCTCCAGGTCCTAGGAGGTTGTTTATATATATTATTAAATCAAAGAAGAAACCTATGGCTAATGGAGTTTTTGATGCCTTTGTTCACCTTTTTGCCCCACTTAATTGTAGATATAATCTTCTGAAAATGAGAGAGATGGATATTTTTGAAAGGTTAACTTTTCTCCAAGTTATTGTTGGATTGCACACTGATGTTCTGAGAATCTACTTACTTGTTCACATTATTGG
The DNA here is from genome assembly GCF_008728515.1 of Papio anubis. Taxonomy (NCBI): domain Eukaryota; kingdom Metazoa; phylum Chordata; class Mammalia; order Primates; family Cercopithecidae; genus Papio; species Papio anubis. The sequence goes on along the minus strand of NC_044982.1, from coordinate 13,072,176 downwards.
TATTTACAAAGGTGATTTGAGTTCACGGGGATGTAATTGAATTCAGGTATCTGATTTATGTTCCTGATGAAAGACTTAAAGTCAAGTGTTAGAGATAGTAATACTTGTTGTTTGGGCTTTTGGTGACCCTTGGTTGGCTTATTCTAAACCCAAAATACATGGTGACAACAATAAAAACAATGAAGGTAGATAGTAAGTAAATTTTTTAAAATTGGGAATTGGTATCACTAGTGCTGTATATCATAGATAGTAGAGAATGTTTAAGTGTTGCTAAGTGAATAATTTGAATGTAAAAGCAGCACAACATATGGAAGCATTAACAGAATAAAAGGTGAAACAACTGAAATATTTGACACTAACTCCTTCTCATTTGATCCCTGAAATAAACACTTACATGAAGTATAAATGGATAATCAGTATTAAATAACATTTATTTATTTGATAAATATTTGATGAGTAACTACTCTGTGCCAGACACTGTACTTTCTGTTAATTATGCAGGAACCAACACAAAACCAGGTCTCATGGAAATTACTACATGGAACTTCATTCATTTTATTCAACAAATAATTATGGAGTGTCTACTATTAGGCAGGCATTAGGCACTCTTGGTGAAGCAGTAAAGAAAACATGAAAATCATTAATATCTTGGAACTTACTTTTTTTTTTTTTTTTTGAGACAGGGTCTCGCTCTGTAGCCCAGGCTGGAGTGCAGTGGCGCGATCTTGACCTCAGCTCACTGCAGGCTCCGCCTCCCGGGTTCACGCCATTCTCCTGCCTCAGCCTCCCGAGTAGCTGGGACTACAGGAGCCCGCCACTGCGCCGGCTAATTTTTTGTATTTTTAGTAGAGACGGGGTTTCACCGTGGTCTCAATCTCCTGACCTCGTGATCCGCCTGCCTCGGCCTCCCAAAGTGCTGGGATTACAAGCGTGAGCCACTGCGCCGGGCCGGAACTTACATTCTAATTGTCGGGGAAAGACCCCAAAACTGCCTTACAGGGTAAGAAGTGCTAAAGTAGAACAAATACGGAGAGCTGTGAGGACACACAGGAAGGGTCCCTAACCTAACCGGGATGGTGGGCAAGTTTGGGAAAGGATATTTGTTAAGGAAGATTCTCAAGTAAGTGACATTTAAGCTGATACCTGAAGGATATGTACACACTAGATGTCAGACACGGGTGAGACATGAGTGGATAAAATGTGAGTTGCAAGGCAGAAGGTACTGCAGGCAGAAGATGGCATGATAGTATTTAGGAACTGGAAAAAGTCCAGTGCTGCCAGACATTGCAGTGAGAGGAGGAGAGTAGCCAGAGGTGAGCAGAGAGGCTGATAGGCCCGGGAAGGAGTTTGGATTTTATCCTATGAGCAAAGGGACACCAGGCACAGGTTTTAGATGGAGAAGCCACTTGATGAGATTTGCCTGTTCAGAGCATCCTAAAAGCCCAGCAAATTGACAGCCACTTCCACCCATCCCCATGGCCACTGCCCCGAGGAAGGTTCAGTGAAACCTGTCTTCACTGTAATAGCTCAGTCTATGCCCACTACAACCAGAGCAACTTTCATCTTCCCTTACGCACTGTGAACCAAGATGTCTCTGTCTGAGGGCATTCATTCTTCAGTCCATCCTTGCAATGACATGGTCATGCTTCCATTCTTTCAGCAGTCTGTTATGGGATGCCTGCTGCCCTCCAGGCACTGTCCTATGCACTGGGGAAGTAGCTCTCTTGAAACTCCCATTCTAGTAGACCGTGGCATTCTGTGTAGGAAACAAAAGATCACAGGAAAAAAATCATTCTGGTCTATAGATTACTACTTATCCAGCACTGGCTGCTGGTCAGACATTGTTTAGCTGCTTATTATATTATCTAATTTTTTCAGCCCTCTCCTAATTGAAGACAATCTATGGACCAGGCACCATATTAGGTTTTACAGATGTTTTCTCAATTAAACCTTACAAAAATATTGGGAAGTTAGTTGTCCTATTTCCGTTCTACAGATGAGGAGTGGGAGACAGAGTTTAAGTAACATGCCTAAATTCACACAAATAATAAGGGCACAGATTGAATTTGAGCCCCACATTTTTCTACTTTAACTGTGTTACATCACTTTTTTCAATTCAGTCCTTTAATTAAACATTAGGTAAAGCATTAGAAATTGTCTGCAATGCCTACTACAAGACATACCAAAGAGTATCATCAGTATTTAAATGGCACTATAACCCCTAATATTCTTAATAATGAAAATTGTAGGGATTTTATTAACTTGGAAGTTCAAAGATGAAATGCTTTCTTAGGAACCAGCAACTTTTGTTAGTTTTCGCAGTGATTTACAATATTTCCTCTTTAAAAAGTAAAAATCTGGCCAGGTGTGGTGGCTCACGCCTATAATCCCAGCACTTTGGGAAGCGGAGGCAGGTGGATCACCTGAGGTCAGGAGTTGGAGACCAGCCTGGCCAACATGGTGAAAACCTATCTCTACTAAGAATACAAAAATTAGCCAGTCGTGGTGGTGCACGCCTGTAATCCCAGCTACTGGGAGGCTGAGGCAGGAGAATCCCTTGAACCTGGGAGGCAGAGGTTGCAGTGAGCTGAGATTGCACCATTGCACTGAAGCCTGGGTGACAGACCAAGACTCCATCTCAAAAACATAAAATAAATTTTAAAAAAATAATAATAAGTAAAACTTTTTCTAAACAGGACAATTTAGTTATAGAAAAATTACAGTAACATGTGGCCGGCACAGTGGCCCACACCTGTAATCCCAGCACTTTGGGAGGCTGAGGTGGGCAGATCACGAGGTCAAGCGATGGAGACCATCTTGGCTAACATGGTGAAACCCCATCTCTACTAAAATACAAAAAATTAGCTGGGCGTGGTGGCGCATGCCTGTAATCCCAGCTACTTGGGAGGCTGAGGCAGGGGAATTGCTTGAACCCAGGAGGCGGAGGTTGTGGTGAGCTGAGATCACACCACTGCACTCCAGCCTGGCAACAGAGCAAGACTCCATCTCGAAAAAAAAAAAAAAGATAAAGTATAGCAATATATAAGGAGGAAAAACAATACCGCCATCCAGAAATGACCATTGTTAACATTTTGGTTTATTTACAGGTCTTGATGAACTTTAAAATACAATTAAGATCATATTGTATGTAATTACACAAAGCTCCTCCCAACTATTTATGATAAAAGATGTCAAACACAGAAAAGTTTAAAGAATCACTATGAACACACAGAGTTAATGATTGTTAGTAATTAACCATAATTTTAACTTCACATATATGTGTAGGAATTATATATTACTTTCTAAACATAGTTAACATAGGAATATTTACAGCTCGTACAAAGAACATCAAATAATAAAAATCTGGTGATCTACAATGTTTGTTCCTTTTTGGTTTATTAGTGTATATCCACAACAACTGCTCCAATTATTTTGGTTTTAAAGATGCAAAAAATTGGCTGGGCACGGTGGCTCACGCCTGTAATCCCAGCACTTTGGGAGGCCGAGGCAGGTGGATCATGAGGTCAGGAGATCGAGAACCATCTGGCTAACATGGTGAAACCCTGTCTCTACCAAAAATACAAAAAAAAATTAGCTGGGCGGGGTGGTGGGCACCTGTAGTCCCAGCTACTCGGGAGGCTGAGGCAGGAGAATGGCGTGAACCCAGGATGCGGAGCTTGCAGTGAGCCAAGATGGCGCCACTGCACTCCAGCCTGGGCGACTGAGCAAGACTCCATCTCAAAAAAAAAAAAAAAAAAAGATGCAAAAAATTGATGTCTCATATTTTTGTGGGACTCCCATGTGTATGTATCTAATTAAAATGACCTTTTCTCCTGTTTAAAAAAAAAGATGCAAAAAATTATAACTTAAGTTTCTTGACAATGAAAATAGCCCTCATGTTGTTCTATGCTTCTCTGCTTCTGTGGGAGAGAAAGAAATTATTTAACAATTTTCCTGTTACAATGTCCCAACTTGTAAATAATTTAGCCTTTGTTAGTAAGGAACAGCACCAGTTATTGTTTAGTTTCCATTTGAACTATAGGACAAAAGATGTTACACAAGACGTACATCTCCAAGAAACAGACTCTACATTTCCAAGACAGGGACTGTACCTTTCTAAGACACAGACTGTTGCAACAGCAGATAGAGAATAACTCAAGACAGTACTACAAGGTGAAATTTTGGTCTAGGCTACCAAATATCACATCAGTACAATTGGATTTTTCAGTTGTATACAAGTTAAGTGCAAGAAGGTCTACCAGTTCTTTTATGTTATGTTGAGTTCTTAGTTACCTTTTTAATTAACTCAATCTTGTCTCTACATAATTAAAAATATTTTAAAACATTTTTACTGGTGCATTGTATACATGCAGAAAATCACAAATTTATGTGTTCATGGACCACCTCCTACCACATGTTCCCTCTTACACCCCAAAAGTAACTACTGACATGATTTCCAATACCCGAGATTAGTTTTGTCTGTTTTAGAATTTTATAGAAATGGAATAATCCATTATTTATTTGTGTGTGTGAGTGTGTGTGTTGTGTGTATGTGATTTGTTCATGATGTTGAGGATAACTGTACTTTGTTCATTTTTATTGCTGTGCCTATTCTACCAAATGAATGTACCGTAGTTTACCTATCCATTCTATTATTAGTGGACATTTTGATTATTCCCACTTTCTGGCTTTTATATATAATGTTCCTATGAACATCCTTGTATATGTCTTTTGGTACATACTTGCATACATTTCTGTTAGGTGCCTAAGGTGGAATTCCTGGATCGGAGGATGTACATATATCCAACTTTAATGGATAATGGCAAACAGCTTTCCTAAGTAGCTGTATTAATTTTTCCTGTCATTAGTAGTGTATGAGAGTTCTTTTTGTCTTATTTTCCACATTTTGGTTATTATTTGTTTTGTTCACTTTTAAAATTTTAGCCATTTTCAAGGGTGTGTAGAAGTATCTTATTGTGATTATAATTTGAATTTCCTGATTACTAGTGAAGCTGAACATTTCTTCCTATGTTTATGTGCCATTTGAATATCCTCTTATATGATCTTGGTCAGTTATATGTGTTGCAAATATCTTGTTTTTTATTTTCTTAATAATGTCTTATCATTAAATAAAGGTATTTTAATGTTATCAACTTAGCATTCTTTGTTTTCATATTTAATCCTTTTTATGTCCCGTCTAAGAAAATCCTTCCCTACCCCAAAATTATAATACTTTTTGTCATCTTCTATAATTTTTGCTTTTCATCTTTTAGATGTATCTGGAATTAATTTTTGTATATGGTATGAAGTAATGGCCAATCTCTTCCCTTATGGCTAGCCAGTTGACTCAACATTATTTATTGAAAATATTATTCTTTCCTTACTACTCTGTGGTACCATTTTTATCATAAATCAAGTGTCTATTTAAAAATAGTTCTCTGGATTCTTAGTTCAACTGGTGTATTTTTCCTTTTACCAATACCATACTGTTTTAATTACTGTAGCTTAATAAAATTTGATATCCACCTGTGCAAGTCCTTTACCTTGTTATTATTGCTCTCTTCATCTTCCTTGTCTTCACCTATCTTCTCCTCTTTCTGTTCTTTCTCCTTCTCCTCCTTTATTTCTTCCTCCTCCTTCGATAATATCTTGCCTATTCCTAGCTCTTTGCTAAGTTAAAGAGTTTGTCAAGTTAAACATATACAAACACTCATACTGCTAGGATTTTGATTGGGATTGTCTTGAATCTGTGTTGGCATAATCTTGATCAATTTGGGAAACTGACATCTTTATACTATTGAATCTTCCAATCCATGAACATGGTATATCTCTTCATTTATTTAGGCTTAGGCTTTTTTTTTAAGTTGCCTTCAATCCTTTTTCTAGTTTTCTACTAGCTGTAGATGTGCAGATGTCTGGCATATCTCTCATGTAGTTTGTTCCTAGATATTTATTTTTAGAATAATATTGTCAATTATATATGTTCTAAAAATTACATTGTCTAACTCTTTGTTGCTACTCTGTAGATGCAATTAATTTTTAGTATATTGGTCTTGTAATCAGCAACTTTGCTAAGTCACTTTTCAGTTCTAATAATTTATTGTGGTAGTCTTGCTTAAAAATTACTTTAATATGCACAATTATATTATTGCTGAATAATACACTTTTAATGTCTCTTTCTCAATCCATAAGCCTTTTATGTCTTCTTGCCTTATTGCAGTGACTTAAATCTCACTGTGCTATGCTGATTCCTAAATCCTGTGCTATATTGATTTCTAAATCCTTCATGGTTTCTTCTTTGACCCGTGAGTCATTTAGAAGGAGATTTATAGCTTTATCCTTCTGTGGTCAGATAACATACTTTGTATTATTTCATTCCATTGACATTTGTAACACTTTCTTTAGGACTGAGCATATGGTCATTTTTGTAAATGTTCCTGTGTAAAGAATTAAAAAGAATTTCTATTTGGCAGTTGTTTGTGCAGTGTTCTACACGTATCAATGAAATCAAATTTGTAATTGTTTAGTTCAAATCCTGTATATTCTCATTATATTTTTGCCCATTTCTTCTATCTGTTACCAAGAGCAGGGTGTTAAAAAATCTCTTACTATGACTGTGGATTTGTCTATTCCTCTTTGTAGCTCTGTCAATGTTTGCTTTATATATTTTCAGGCTGCATTATTAGGTGTATACAAGTTTAGAATGAAGTATACAAGTTAAAATGCAGTATCTTCCCAGCTAATTGAAACTTTTACCATTCTGAAATGCATGTCTTTATCTCTTCTAATACTTTTTGTGTTAAAATCTACTTTGTGTTGTACTAATGTAGCTATACCAGCTTTCATGAGTGTTTGCATGGTATAACTTTTCCCATCTTTTAATTTTCAATTTTTTTGTATTATATTTTATGTGTGTTTTGTAATCAGCATGTAGTTCTTTAAACTCAATACTTATACTTTTTGTCTTTTAATTGGAATATTTAGCCCATATATATGTAATGTAGTTACTGGTATATTTGTTACTGGTATTTTTGACTTTAAATCCACAATTTTCTATTGTAATCTATTTTTCCTGCTTTTTTCTTTCTTTTTTCTCTCTTTTTTTGGGCCTCTTTTGCACTGATTAAGTATATTTAAATATTTCATCACCCCATCTTTGGCTTAGTAAGTTATTTAGTCCTCTACTGTTCTTTCAATCATTACCCTAGAGATTATATCATGCATTCTTGACTTATCAGTGTCCAGTATAAAGTAGTACTTTTATATTTTTGTGTAAAGTGGTAAAGTGGAAGAAGATTTTAACTCCATTTACTCCCTCCTGACTTCCATGCTATACTTTATTTTATATAGATATATTTTATATATATATTCCACGAAACATAATTACTGTTGTTCAGTGCAGTCAGATTGTATTTTCCCTTTTCTTGCTATTTTTCCCTTTTTATATCTCTAAGCTCCTATCTGGGATTGAAGGGTTTTAAAATAATATCCTTTTATATTTCCTTTAGTGCCATTCTACTGAGGATACATTTTCTCAGTTAGTGTTTGTCTGGAAATGTTTGCTTTGCCTTTGTTTCTTAAGGCTGTTTTCTCAGTGTATACATTTAATTATTTGTTTATTTATTTATTTATTGAGACATTGTTTCACTCTTGTCACCCAGTCTGGAGTGCATTGGGGTGATCTCGGCTCACTGCATCCTCTGCCTTCTGGGTTCAAGCGATTCTCCTGCCTCAGCCTCCCGAGTAGCTGGGATTACAGGCACCTGCCACCACTCCTGGCTAATTTTTGTATTTTTAGTAGAGATGGGGTTTCACCATGTTGGCCAGGCTGGTCTTGATTGGCAGTCATTTTATTTTTCATACTTTGAAGGTATTTCATGATTTTCTCATTTTCATTGTTTCTATGAAAAATTGACTATCAAAGTCAATTGCCAATTATTACTCTTTTGAAGGTAAACTTTTTTTCTTCTTTGTCTTAAAAGCTTTCTCTTTATTTTTTATTTTTGGCAGCTTTACTATGATATATCTAGTTATGATATTATATATGTTTGTCTTTTTGGAGGGGTTCATAGGACTTGTTGATCTGTGGCTTGATGTATTTTGTCACTGGAAAATTGTCAGGCTTATCTCTCTTTTGTTAGTGATAGTACTTTATTAAGGTATATTTTATATAAGTTAGATACACAAGTATCAAATTTACAGCTGGGTCAATTATGACAAAAGTATAATGCTCATGTAGTCATCATCTAGATAAAGGTAATGGAATGTTTCCATCAACCCAGAAAGTAATGGTATGACTTTACCAAACACCATCCCCTTCTCTCATTCTGAAGTGATCACTATTCTGATTTCTATGTAATTCATATATTCATCTAATTCAGGTATTCATGTAAATGGAGATCAAACACTATGTATTTCTTCATTTCTGACTCCATTCAGTCAACATATTACTGAGATTAGTCCATGTTATTGTGGATATTAGTAGTTCTTTTTTTTTTTATTGCTAAGTATTCCATTGCATGGATATGTCGTTTGTTTATCAGCTTTCCTATTGATGTATATTTGGATTGTTTTCAGTTTTTAGCCAATATACATAAAGCTGCTATGAATATCTTATGCAAGTATTTCTGTGGACTTATGCATTTATTTCTCTTGGGTATACACCTAGGACTGGAATTGCTGGGTCATAGAGTTTATAAGAAATATCTAAAGAGTTCTCTAAAGTGTTTATGCCATTTTACATTTCATCCAACAATTTGTGAGAGTTTCAGTTGCTCTTCACTCTGCTATTACTTGCAATTGTCCATGTTTTTGATTTTAGCCATTCTGGTGAGTGTGTATCTTGTGGCTTTAATTTAAATTTCTTTGACAACTGCTGTTGAGCACATTTTTGTATAATTATTGGTTATTCCTATATCCTATGAAGTACCTGAGAAAGTCTTTTACCAATTATCGATTGGGTTCTTTATCTTTTTTGTTGTTGATATGTAGTTGTTCTTTATTTAGTTTGACACAAGTCATTTGTCAGATTTATATAATACAAATATTTTATTCCAGTCTTGGGGTTACACTTTTATTTCCCTAACTGTCTTTTTTGATGAGCATGAGTTTTTAATTCCGGTAAACTCAAATTTATCATTTTTGCTCTTATGGTTAATGCCTTTCATGTCCTGTCTAAGAAATCTTTGCCTTCTCCAAGATTGTGAAGATTTTCGCCTTCCAGAAGGTCTATATTTACATTTAAGTCTATGATCTGTCTTAAGTTTAATTTTTTGTGTATGATAGGTATGGCTTATTGTCTTCCTTATGATTTATATTTCCTTATTTCCAGTGCCCTTTGTTGAAAAGATTATTTTCTCCCCTTTGAATTATATTGGCCCCTTGGTCCTATGTGGATTTATTTATGGACTGTGTTTTGTTTTCATTTATTTGTGTCTCTGTCTGTACACTAGTATACTTGTCTTAAATACTTTTATGTTATAGTCTTGAAATCAGATAGTTCAAATCTCTATATTTGTTCTTTTTCTTTGACTACTTTGGCTATTTTAGAGACTTTGCATTTCCATTTAAATTTTAGTATCAGCTTTCAATTTTCAATTTCTGTTGAAAAAAAAAAAGTCAGAAAACCCAAAAAAAGGCCAGGCATGGTGACTCACACCTATAATTCTAGCACTTTTGGAGGCCGAGGTGGGAGGGTCACACGAGGCCAGGAGGTCAAGATCAGTCTGGGCAACATGGTGAGACCCTATCTCTGTTTATTAAAAACAGCAGCAGCAGCAGCAACAACAACAAGAATTTCTGCCAAAATAATCCTGCTGGGATTTTAATCTGAATTGTGTTAATCTGTGATTCCATTTGGAAAGAAATGACATCTTAACAATATTGGATTTTTGAATCCATGAATGTGGCATATCTTTCTATTAGTTAGGTCTTTTAAAATTTCTCTCAGTGGTGCTCTGTATTTTTCACTGTAGAAGTCTTGCATTTCTTTTGTTAAATGAATTCCTAGGTGTTTGAATTTTTTGATGCCATTGTAAATGGCATTATTTTAAAATTTAATTTCCAATTGTTTATTGCTTGTGTAGGGAAATCCAAGTGAGTTTTACATATTGATCTTTTATCTCATGAGTTTGCTAAATTCAATTATTGGTTCAAGTACTTTGTTTATTAGTTGGATTTTCTATTAGGTGATGGTGTCATCTGTGCTATTTCCTTTCAAATTTTTATATCACTTATTGCTGTTTTCTTTCTTTGTTTTATTGTCCATTACTTTCACAACAGAAAGTCTATTGAATAGAATTGATAAGAATGGATATTGGATTAGTCTGTTTTCACACCCACCATAAAGAAATACCTGAAACTTGTTAATACATAAAGAAAAGAGGTTTAATGGGCTCATGGTTCTGTGGAATGTACAGTTTTCTGCTTCTTGGGAGGCCTCAGGAAACTTACAATAATGGCAGAAGGTGAAGGGGAAGAAGGCACATCTTCACATGGCTGGTGGGGGGAGGGTGTACACACACTTTTAAACAACCAATTTTCTGAGCACTCACTCACTGTGATGGGAGCAGCAAGGAGGAAATCCACCCTCATGATCCAATCACCCCTCACCAGGCCCCTCCTCCAACCATGGGAATTACAATTCAACATGAGATTTGGGTGAGGACACAAATCCAAATCGTATCATTTTACCCTTGGCCCCTCCAAAATATCATGTCCTTCTCAAATTTCAAAATACAATCATGCCTTCCCAACAGTCATCCAAAGTCTTAACTCATTGCAGCATTAACTCAAAAGTCAACAGCCTGAAGTCTCATCTGAGATAAGGCAGGTCCCCTCTACCTATGATCCTGTAAAATAAAAAACAAGTTAGTTACTTCCAGATTATAATGGGAGTACAGGAGTTGTGTAAATGCTCCCTTTTCAAAAGGAAAAAATTGGCTAAAACAAAGGGGCTACATGGCCCATGAAGTCCAAAACTCAGCAGGGCAGTCATTAAATTTTAAAGCTCCAAAAAAATCTACTTTGGCTCCATGTATCACATCCAGGCCACACTAAGGCAAGGGGTTGGTTCCAAGGCCTTGGGCAACTCTGCCCCTGTGGTTCTGCAAGGTACATCCCCTGCAGCTGCTTTCATGGGCTGGTGTTGAGTGCCTGCAGCTTTTCCAGGTGCATGGTGCAAGCCATCGGTGGATCTACCACCGATGGGGTCTGGGGGACGGTGGCCCTCTTCTCACAGCTCCACTAGACAGTGCCCCCTGGGGACTCTTTGTAGGGGCTTCAACTCCACATTGCCCTGGTAGAGGTTCTCCATGAGAGCCCTATCCCTGCAGCGGACTTCTGCCTAGATATCCAGGCATTTCCATATATCCTCTGAAATCTAGGCACAGGCTCCCAAGCCTCAACTCTTGCCCTCTGCATACCCTCTGGCTTAACACCACGTGGAAGCCACAGAGGATTGTGGCTTGCACTCTCTGGAGCAGTAGCCTGAGATGTATTTGGGAACCTTTTAGCCACAGCTGGAGCTGGAGTGGCTATAAAACAGAGAACAGTGTCCTGAGGTTGTGCAGGGCAGCAGGGCCCTGCCCATGAAACCATTCTTCCCTCCTAGGCCTCTGGGCCTGCGATGTGAGGTGGTGTCAAAGTTCTCTGAAATGGCTTCAAGACATTTTCCCCACTGCCTTGGATATTAACATTTGGTTCCTCTTTACTTATGCAAATTTCTGCAGCTGGCTTGAATTCCTCCCCAGAAAATGGGTTTTTATTTTTTACCACATGGTCAGGCTGCAAATTTTCCAAACTTTTATGCTCTGCTTCCCTTTTAAATATAAGTTTCAGTTTCAGGTAATCTCTTTGCTTATGAATATAAGCATGCACTGTTAGAAGCAGCTGGGCCACACTGTGAATACTTTGTTGCTTAGAAACTTCTTCTGACAGATACCTTAAATCATCTCTCTCAAATTCAAAGTTCTACACATCCCTAGAGCAGTGGCACAATTCTGCCATCCTCTTTGCTGAAGGATAGCAAGAGTGACTTTTACTGCAGTTCTCAATAAGTTCCTCATCTCCATCTGAGACTGCCTCAGCCTGGAATTCATTGTCCATATCACTGTCAGCATTTCAGTCATGACAATTTAACAAGTCTCTAGGAAGTTCCAAACTTTCTGTCATTTTCCTGTCTTCTTCTGAGCCTTCCAAACTGTTCCAACCTTTGCCCATTACCCAGTTCCAAAGTGGCTTCCATATTTTCAGGTATCTTTATAGCAATGCCCCACTTGTTTATTATTAATTTTCTTTATTAGTTTGTTCACGCATGACTATAAAGAAATACCTGAAACTGGGTAGTTTATAAAGAAAAGAGGTTTAATTGGCTCATGGTTCTGTGGGTTGTACTGGCTTCTGCTTCTGGGGAGGCCACAAGAAACTTACAATCATGGCGGAAGGCAAAGGGGAAGTGGGCACGTCTTCACGTGGCTGGCAGGAGGGAGAGGTGGTGGGGAGGTGCCACACACTTTTAGAAAACCAATTCTCCGTGCACTCACTCACTATTATGAGAACAGCAATGGAGAAATCCACCCCCACAATCTAGTCACCTCCCACTGAGCTGCTCCTCCAGCACTGAGGATTACAAGTTGACATGAGATTTGAGTAAGGAAGCAAATCCAAGCCATATTAGATACTGTTGCTTTGCTCCTAACTTGAGGGAGTATTTCACCATTAAATATGCTATTAGCTGTAGGGTTTTGCAAATCTCCTTTATATCAGTTTCAGAAAGTTAAATTTTATTTCCAGTTGACTTGGAGATTTTATTCTGAATAGTTTTTTTTGTTGTTGTTGTTATGTTTTGTTTTGTTTTTTGAGACAGAGTCTCGCTCTGTCACCAGGCTGGAGTGTAGTGGTGTGATCTCAGCTCACTGCAACCTCTGCCTCCCGAGTTCAAGCAGTTCTCCTGCCTCAGCCTCTCAAGTAGCTGGGATTATAAGTATGCACCACCATGCCCAACTAATTTTTGTATTTTTAATAGAGATGGGGTTTCACCATGTTGGCCAGGATGGTCTCGATCTCTTGACCTTGTGATCTATCACCTCGGCCTCCCAAAGTGCTGGGATTACAGGCATGAGCCACCTGCGTCCAACCAGTTCTTAAATTTCATCAAATGCTTACATATACTAAAACAAATAAACAAAAAAACAGAAAAACAATAAAAGTTGTGTTCTTTGTGTATCATTATTTTCTACTTTTATCTTTACTATCTTGTTCCTTTTACTGTCTTGAATTTAATTTTTTCTTCTTTTTCCTAGCTTCTTGGGATTAAAAAATTAGATTGTTTATTTCCAACAGTAATTTTTTTCTAATTATCCATATAAAATTGCCAGCTTCCCTCTAAGTTCTGCATTTGCTGCATCCCACAAATTTTGGTATTTTGGGTGTTTACTAGCATTCATTTAAAAATATTTAAACATTTTAATTGTTATATCTTTATTGCCTGTGTTATTTAGGAGAGTAGTTTAATTTGCAAATATCTGGGTTCTAGTTACCTTTTTGTTTTGATATCTATGGTAATTCTGTTGTAATTAGTGAACATTGCTTCTCTCATTTAACTCTTTAAAGATGTCAATTCATTGTATCCAATAGGAAGTTACATACTATTCTTGTAATTGTACCTCTGAATGTAATATGATATTTTTCTCTGCCTCTTTGAAATATTTTCTGTTTATTTTTGGTATTTGGTACTTTCATTACCTTATGCTTAAGTGTGGTGGGTTTTGTACTTATTTTGCTTGGGGTTTGCTGAGCTTCTTGAATCTGTGGTTTTGTGTTCATCAGTTTGGGAAAAATTTGGGATATTATTCTATCCAAATATTTATTCTGCCATTTCTTTTTCCTCCGCTCATTCTGGGACTTTAAAAAAATATTTCGTACTTTTCCAGAGGTATCAAATACTCCATTTTAAAAAAATGTTTACCTGTGCATTAGTTTGGATTTGTATTAATTTTTCAAGTTCACTGATCCTTTCTTCTGCTGTGTCCAATATTTTTTAAAAGTCCATCCAGTGAGTTAGTAATTTTATATATGCTATCTTTTCTGATTATATTTTTAGGTCTAGAATTTTCTTTTAGCTATTTTTTACAGTTTTCATCTCTCTCTGGGAATTTTCATCTGAATGATTTATTTCTGTATATTCTTTAACATATTTGAACTACTTATTTTAAAATTCTTATTTTTAATTTGAAATGAGTCTAGGTCATTTGCTTCTTTTCACTCTTTTCCTCTTGATTATGGATCACATTTTCTAGTCCTTTCACATGTCTTGTAAATTTTTTATTGTATGGGCATTGTAAAGAATATGTTGTAGAGACTCTGTGAACTATTTTATTTACTCTAAAAAGCATTGAATTTTGTATTTCGTATTTGCTGGTATGAAGTTACTGGTGGATCACTTTCTTGCATCAAGGCTTAGCTTTATTTATTTATTTTTATTTTAAATTTTCAGATTTTGTAGCCTTTTTGATCTCTGAAAACAAATTTTACTTGTACATTTTTTTTGTTTTTTGTTTTTCCCTCCCTCCCTCCCTCCAAGGAAAAAGAGGAAAAGACATTAGACACACATTTCTAATATCAGAAAGGAAATAGATATTATTATTTCCTGATCTCATGGACATTAAAAGGATAGTGAAGGATTACTATGAGCAACTCTATGTCCAAAAATTTTTAAACTTAGGCCTAGAGCATGGTCTTCATTCCTAAGGTATGACCTATCTGTTACAACCTATTGTCTCCTGAATTTCTGGTGTGTTCACTGAAGTTCTTTGCTTTGGCTACACTGGAAATACAACATGTACCTAGCCCTGTGTGACCTCCAAAATCTCTGTTCTGCTTTCAACCATTGAGCAGAGTTCCCTGCTAGTCCTTGCAGAAGTTTGTTTTGAGCACATGCAGGCCAAGGACCTGAGGGATGCCCTTCCACTGATCTGCGATACCTCTTCTCGGTAGCTCTCCTCTGTTCTCTACCTTTACTCACAAATTCCATCCGCCTTAGCATTTCTTTATTTTGATTTCTCTACCCACTGAAAATCTGTTTCTTCTACCCACCAAAAATACTGATTTCTTATTGAGTTCCATTATTCTATGCCGCAGTTTGGAAATATCACCAGGCAGAAAGCCAAGGTGAATGTAGAATTTAACTTGTATGCTTTACTTTTTAAAAAGGAGAGCAGCTCTGTGCTGTGTCTGTGCCCAATGCCTGAAACCAGTTGCTTCATACACTTTGTCCAGTGGAAAGATAAGTTCAATACCAGCTTTTTATTATGGTTGTAACTGGAAATTTCCTTATCTCTTCAAAAGTGGCTTCTGACACATTCTTATCCCTCTTTCTGGAACTCTAATGGCATTTATGTTAGACCTTTCTCTTATGCATCCTTTTATGCATATTCTTTTGTATTCCCCATCCCCCACCATTTCATCTTTCTGTGCTTCATGCTGAATCTTTTTCTGACATTTCTTCCTGTTCTCAAATTCTTTAGCCTTCTAATTACATTTTTAATTTTGGTTATTGTATATCTTTTCTTTCTAAAGTTTTGTATCCTTTGACCCACATTCCCCAAATTCTGCCCCCCTATTATATTTTTCACTTCTGGAATTTCCATTTGGTCCATATGTACATGTGAGTGTGTGTGTGTGTGTGTGTGTGTGTATGTGTGTGTGTGTATTTCCAGTTCTTTGATGACATTCTCTTACTTATCTTCTACTTTATAGAACATATTAAGCATAGTTATTTTAAAATCTGTTTCTGATGACTCAGTGTTCTGGATCCCTAGAGATTCTGATTCTCTTGTCTGTTGTTTCTTTTGTTTTCTTGTCTTCTTGTTTTGTGGTTGTTTTTTTATTGTGTTGAAGACAATAGATATAAAAACTATAAAGCTAATTTGAGACTTAGTATGATATATTCCTTCAGAGAGAACTTAATTTTGCTTCTGGTGAAAGGGTGTGATTCTTAGGTCAGATTTTCATGTTTTGTACTCTATGTCTACCGTAACCACTATTTTCATATATTTATCTTTCCCTCTGTATTCTTACCTTCTCAGGTTTGCTTACCCTTTGTATGTGTATGTGAAGTTACCAATGAAGTTTTTGCTCATTTTAAAATTGGTGTGCTTATTTTATTATCTTATTATATTGTATGTTCAAAATATAAGACTTTTGTCAACATAATGTGAATATGCTCTCTCATTCAGTGGCTTCCCTGTTTAGGTGTTTCAAAGAGAAGGAGTTTTCAATTTTCATACATTAATTGAAATTTGTCATTTCTTTTTTCTTTTGTGGTCCTTTTTTGGTCTCTCCTAAGGTTGGAAAGAGAAGTTACATAGTTTAAGATTTTACATCTAAGTATATGATCTTTTTGGAATCAATTTTTGTATATAGTTAGAGGTAAGGGTTGGATTTGTTTTCCTTTAAGGATATCCAGTTGTTTCGGTTCAATTTGTTGAAAAGAGTATCTTTTCCATATTGAATTACCTTGACCCTTTTGTTGAATAGTAATTAACCATATATGTATGTGTCTATTTCTAAACTTTGTTTTGTTTAATTGTCTATTCTTATACCAATATCACATAATCTTGATTACTGTAGCTTTACAGTGTATTTTAGAATCATGTAGCATAAATCCTCTAGATTTGCTCTTTTAAAAAGTTTATAGGCTATTTTAATACATAAGATTATGTAGTGTATATACTCCAGATTTGTTCTTTTAAAGAATTTTTTGGGCTATTTTAGTACCATTGCATTTTCATATAAATTTTACTATCAGTTTGTAATTTCTACAAAACAATCTGCTTGGATTTTTTTTGGGGGGTGGGGGTGGGGATGGAGTCTTACTGTGTTAACCAGGCTGGAGTACAGTGGTGTGATCTCAGCTCACTGCAACCTCTGCCTCTCCGGTTCAAGTGATTCTCCTGCCTCAGCCTCCTGAGAGGCTGGGATTACAGGCATGTGCGTCCATGCCTGGCTAATTTTTGTATTTTTAGTAGAGATGGGGTTTCACCATATTAGCCAGGCTGGTCTCAAACTCCTGACCTCAGGGTGATCTGCTCACCTCAGCCTCCCAAAGTGTTCGGATTACAGGTGTGAGCCATTGCACCTGACCTCTGCTTGGATTTTTGAATGAGATTACATTGACTGTATAGTTTAATTTGGGGAGAATTGACATCTTAACAATATTGAGTCTTCTCATCCATGAACATGGTATATTTATCCATTTATTTAGGTCTTCTTTAATTTCTTTCAGAAATATTTGCTAGTTTTTAGTGTACAGATCTTATATTTTGTTAAAGGTGCTTCTAAATATTTTATGATTTTATATGCTATTATAAATAGTGTTTAAAATTTTTAATATTCTACTTGTTTATTGGTACTCTACAAACACCCTGCAACCTTGCTAAATTCACTTATTAGTTTTTGTGGCTTTTTTGTAAGTTTCTTAAGATTTTCTGTATACCTGATTATGCTCTCTGCAAATATTTTTTTAAATTTGCTTTCTAATTTGTATGCCTTTTTCCATCCTTCTTTCCTTCCCTCCTTCCCTCCTTCCCTCCTTCCCTCTCTTCTTCCCTCTCTCCATCCCTCCCTTCCTTCTTTCCTTCCTTCCTTTCTCTTTCTTTCTTTTTCTCCTCTTTTCCTTTTCTCTCTCTCTTCCCCTTCTTTCTTTTCTCCCTTTTTTCCTTTCTGTGCTTCTCTTTTTTTGCACTGCTTTATAACTCCACTTAAATAGAAGTGCTGACAGTGGAAGTCCTTCTTCTTTCTCCCAGTCTTTGGGGAGACTATTTGGGCTTTCACCATTAAATTACTACGTTAACTGTAGGTTTTTCAAAGTTTTTTTTTTTTTTTTTATACCAGATGGAGGAAATTATTCTCTGTTCTTAGTTTGCTAAGTTTTAATCATGAATGTCAATTTTAGTCAAATGCATTTTCTCTTTCTATTGAGATGATTATATGATTTCTTCCCTTCATTCTGTTAATATGGTAAATTACATTGATTTTCTTGGCAATGTTAAACCAATCTTGCATTCTTGGGATGAACTCATCTTGTCATGCTGTATTATATTGCTAGATTTAATTTTCTAAGTTAAGTGTTCAGGCTTCTACATTTATGAGACATATTGTTCTAGTTTTATTTAATTATGATGTCTTCATCTAGTTCCATTTACAGAGCAAAACTGACCTCATAAAATGAGTTGGCAAGTGTTTTTTTCTCTTCTAATTTCTGAAAGAGTTTATGTAAGGTTTGTATTATTTATTCTTTCAATGATTAATCGAATTTACTGGTAAGGCCATATGGACTTGGGGATTCTTTGAGGGAAATGTTTTATGTTGTGAATGTAATTTTAATAGCTATGGGTTTTGGTTTTTTTTTTTTTTACTTTTATTGAGTTGTAGTTTTAATTTGTGTCTTTTGAGGAATGTGAGCATCTCATCCAAGTTTTCAAATTTATTAGCTTGTCTGTAGGATCTGTAGTAATGTTCTACCTTTCATTCCTGACATTGGTAATTCATGAATTTTCAATTTTTTTTTTGTCCATCAGGATGCTGGGGCTTATCAATTTTTTGGGACATTTCAAAGAACCAGTTTTTGATTTTATTGATTTTACCTATTGATGTTCTGATTTTAATTTCATTGATTTCTGTTTCTATATTGTTTTCTTCCTCCTACTGAGTTTTATTCTTTTTCTGTCTTCTTAAGGTAGATGCATAAGCCTTTTATTTCAGATCTTTTATATTTTCTTATATAATAATTTTAAGCTATAAATTTCCATTTAATCATTGCTTTAGTTGCTTCCCAGAAATTCATTATGTATGTTATGCTTTTATTGTATTTCAGTACAGGATATTTTCTAAAGTTTCTTCTTTCATTCATGGATTGCTTAGAAGTGTGCTTTATAATGTGCAAATATTTGTATTTTTTCAGATACTTTTGTTTTATTGGTTTCTAGTTTAATTCCACTGTGGCTAGAGAATATACTGTATGATGTCGCTCCATCTAAATTTTTGAGCCTTATTTTATGGACTGGAATACCTATCTTGATAAATGTTGCATGTGTACTTTAAAACAATGTGTATTGCACAGTGGTTGAGTGGAGATTTCTAGCATTATAAATTAGGTTAAGTTGTTTGAGAGTATTTTCAAGTCTTATATATTTGCTGATTTTCTGTCTGCTTGTTTTATCAGTTACTGAGAGAGGATTATGGAAATTTATAACTTCAGTTATGCTTCTTTCAACTCGCTCACCTTACTAAGGGTACAAATATTTATGGTTTTTATGTTTTCTGGGTTAATTGACCCTTTCATCATTGTGAAATTGCCTTGGTTTTTCTGGTAATATTCTTTGTTCTGAAATCTATTTCTCTGATATTAATATAGACACTCCAGCTTTCTTTTAATTTCAATTACGGTATAACAATTATGCTATAATTGCATGGTATAACTTTTTCTGTTTACTTCTAGCTTATCTGAGTCTTTATATTTTAGATATGTTTTTCACAGGCAGCATATAATTGGGTCACAGGTTTTAAAAAACTTAAATCCTATTTGACAATCTTTGCCTTTTAGACCACTTACATTAATAAAATTATTGTTTAGACCATTGGCATTTAATGTAATTTCTGGTATGAATTGAAGCCTATCATGATACACTTGTATGACTGAAGCCTATCATGTTACAATTGTTTTATATTTGTCTCATCTGTTCCTTTTTTTTTCTTTTTGAAATCTTGCCTTTTTGGAATTATTTTTAGTGTTACATTTTATTTCTGTATTGTATTGTTAGATATACCACCTTTAAAAAATTGCTCTCGGGTTTATAATATGCACTTTTAACCTCACAATCTACCTCAAATTATACCAGTTTACATGTAATGTAAGACCTTTTTGTATTTTAATTTTACCCCCATCCTTTTCGTTATTGTTACTGAACATCTTACTTCTATATATATTAGCCTCTATTCATTATTATTGGTTTTTGTTTTAAATAATCAACCATCTTTTAACAACATATTAATATGAGTAAAAAAGCCTTCTGTAGTTATTCAGCATACTTACCATGTCCAACACTCTTTATGCCTTTGTGTAAATTTGAGCTACTATCTGGTATCATTTTCCTTTAGCCCGAAAAACTTCCTTTAACATTTCTTGCAGTGGAGCTCAGCTGGAAATGAATTCTCTTATTTTGTGTTTGTCATCAAATAGTCTTTATTTCATACTCATTTTTGAAGGATATTTTCACTGGGTATACAAGTCTAGGTTGACAGTTTTTTTTTCTTTCAGCTTATTAAAGATGTCGTTCCATTGTCTTCTGGCTTGCATTGTTTCTGACGAGAAATCAGCGATCATTCTTATCTTTGTTCCCCTGAAAGTAATGTGTCTTTTTTTCCCTCCTGGCTGCTTTTAAGATTTTCTCCTTATTGGTTTTCGTCAATTTGTTTATAATGAACTTTGGTGTGATTTTCTTTGCTTTTGTCTTGCCTAGGATTCATTGAGCTTCTTGAATTTGTGGGTTGTTTTCATCAGACTTGAAAATTTTTAGCCATTGTCTCTTCAAATATTTCCCCCTTTTATTTCTTTTGTGCTTTAAATCTCATGGACTTGGAGCAAATACTTGAAGCAATCATAAAAATTTGGCTTTATACTAAGTAAAATGTATGTAAGGTAAAACTGCCTGAAATTTTCCTGCAGTTCACTGAATCTCTATTTTTCTTCCAGTATTTCAGTTTGGGTAGTTTTGCTATGTCTCCTAATTCACTGATCTTTTCTTCTGCATTGTCTATTCTTCTATTAAGCCCATTTGGTGAGTTTTTCAAGTTGTATTTCTGATTTTTAAAGTCACATTTAATTTTTAAATTATATCTCCCATCTCTATCCTCATTATGCCTATCTTCATGCTTTCCTTTGCCTATGTTTATGATAACTATTTTAAAGTTCTTCTTTGCCAAATACTTCATCTCCGCAATTTCCAGGTTTGTTTCTGCTGATCTGTTTTCCCCCTGGTTATGAGTGACATTTTGCCTCCTTTTCAAATATGAAATAATTTTGACTGGATGCTGGATTTCATGATTGTTGCATTATTGAGTGTCTGAATTTTGTTGTCTTCCATTATAGTATGTTGAAGTTTGTTTTGGCAATCAAGTTACTTGTGGATTAATCTGACCATTTCAAGGGTTATTCTTAGGTTTTGTTAGAGTGAGCCCAGAATAACTTTTTCTCTAATATTAGTTTAGCCCTTTTACGAAGATACGGCCCTCCTAAAGTTTCTATGATTGCTCCAAGTATTTAGTGATTTCCCTCTACTCTGACTGGTTGGACCTTGAACATCTTCCAGCCCTGTACAAGCTCTAGGAATTGTTTAGCTCACAGAACCCTCACAGTTTTTCTCTATCCAGCCTCAGGGAGTTTTACCTTACATACATTTTACTTAGTGTAAAGCCAAAGACTCAAAAGGACTCCTATTTAGATTTCTGGATCTCTTTCTTTGCATAGTTCCCTCTTCCTTCCTACTCTATTCAGCAAATTTCAGCCACCTGGCCTCTCTAAACTCCAGTTTTTGTCCCCTTAACTAAAAAAGACCTTATTACTCTGCTTATCTTTCCCCTTCTAGGGCCAAGGTCTGGAAATTACTATCAGGAAGAAAGCCAGGGTGATTGTGGGGCTTACTGCATTCTCTTCTCTCAAGGATCACTGTCCTGCACTACTTGGAGTCCAGTTTCTGAAAATAGTGTTTCAAATATGTACTTTTTAGTTTTCTAGTTGTTCATGGTGGGAAGGCAGATCTAATGCCAATTTTTGTATCATAGTTGAAAGGATAATTCTTGTCTGCTGTGTTTTTATGCTATGTTTTTTGTTATTATTTTCGAATGGTGATCTATTATGACTATATTTCCCACAAGATAAGGTATGCTGATTGTCCTTATATCAAAATCAATTGTAGTGCTTTCCCCAGTTAGAAATACCTGTGTTCTATCCTCAAACATGTTGATTCAGAATATCTAACGTGGGTTCCAGACATTATATTTTTAAAATCTTGACAGCTGATTTTTGATACATAGCAAAACTTAAGATCACTGTTCTAGTAAGCTTAAATCCAATGTGGCTTTTATGAACTTAAATTGATTATCCTACAACCTGTTCTTAACACAGCAACACTCAGTAAAAATGGAATGCAAAATTAAAGCAGATCTCCTCCTGGATATCTCCATTATCCACAAAAAAGCATTTATTTCTGGCAGAATAGAAGTCTTTAGAGCCCTAAGTACTGTGGCTGGTGCACACTTCAATTTGTTTTGCCTGTGCCATAGCAGTTGTTATATGTTTTGAATATTAATTCTGTCCATAAGTGTCAAGAACTTCTGTAAAGCAGTCTGCAAACATTCTCATAATACACTGATTTGGAGATGGTTAGCAGATTTTATCTTGTGTGCCAATTTTGTTTTGATTGGTGGTGACTTGTTGGAGCACAGTGATAAGAAGGATCCTAAGGCCAGTTCTGGACTCAGCAGGAAGGAATGCTGTAATGGATTAGTGATGTCTGTCATGAGTTTGGGATCAGAATAATGCAGCACATGTTCCATATTTTTGCAATTCATGTACTGGTTAAAGGCAGCCTTTTCTTCTATGTTTCTCTAATTGTACAAGAAAACTTGCTGCAACTCTTTATATTCAACTTGACTTTACCATATATGGGAAACTAATCTCATAGTTATGAAGCGCCTATACCCAAATTATTTCTTCATCAATCTGTTCATGTACTCATTAATTTCTTCTTTGTTACTCTCTAAAAATATGATCAAAATGATACTATCTTATTATAGTAGTGGTCTCTGGTCTGTATTTCTTGTCTTCTTTTCGAATAAATAGACCTGTTGTATATTTTAAAATGTCATTGGTTCTGGTAACTATATTTCCCTGAATCCTCGACTAGACACATAATCTTATACATGGCCTAACAATGATATAGAAAGTTTGAAGCTAGGATGCTCCTAGGTAGAAAATTTTCTAAAATGTTTGGAACATAAATTCGCTTGGATCATTAAAAATATACATTTTTGAATTATAATTGAATATGCAACTAAGACTATCTTCTCATCTGCAAATTCCCACATATTAAGATTAGGCCAACATAGTCCTATGAGTTTAAAATATGGCACTTTAGAAAAATGTCCTACTTTCAAGCATATAAACCCCTTACATGTTTTTAATGATGGAATATTGTTAGCTAAGTGTTTTGGGCTACAGAATCATCCAGATGATAACTACTGGTTGTGATTCTCAATCTGACTTATTACAGGTAACTTGGTTCTTTTCCTCATTCTGTGTGTCTACTGAGCTTAGGAGCTGGGTATTAGCAGACTAGCAGAAGTTTAACTGGGTATTAGCAGACTGGCAGAAGTTTAGTAGGTGGGCCACGTGTAAGAGAGAGATGTATTTCATTTGGGCAAGAAACTCATCTTTCCAGTCTCCATGTTTGATGGGAATGGCATAGGAAATGGAATGGTAGAGGATGCCTTACTATTCATGTCAGTTGTTACCAATTTAAAATGCTTCCTGGTGCCAACAATCTAGGATGTTTAGCATAATATACTCTCATGGAAAGAGCAGAATGTCAAGCACCAAGAGATATAGGTTCTAGTCCTAGCTTATCATTCACTAACTCTGTGACCATATCAAACTACTTAACCTTGCTAACTTTAATTTATTCTTATATGAGATGAGATTAATAATCTGCTATACTTACCCTACAGAGTTGTTGGAGGATCAAGTGAAACTATGGTTGTAAAAACCTTTGAAAACTTATTAATGGAATACCATTGTGGTACTGTACATGCCATCTTATATTGGCTTATCTCTTATCCTAGGAAAATGGACGGAATTGTGTATCTTTGCTTGTCTTTTAAATTTTTTACAGATTAAAAAGGTGATTCTGCTAGGAAGCTTTCTGATGATGGTTCTATTTAGAAAAAAGAAAATAGTAAAGTATCTGTTTTTACTAGGGCATGAATAATTTCACTGAGAAGTATTCATCAGTTGTGCTTTACTTTACAGCTTGGAATCCCATCCACTGCCAGCACATTGAATGCCACAATGCAATTAACAAACCAGCTGTGAAGGTACTGTTTTATTAGACCTGGTGCCATACTGTATTTTCAGTGGTCAAATTGCTGAATGAAGTGGACTAGATTGCATCCTTCTCTGTAAAGCAGAGGCGTGTGCTGTGTAGTAATTCCAAGTACCTCCATATTCAGTCTGATTGTACTTTGGCAGACTGGTCAAGAGAGAGCAATGAATGGCGTTGTCTGCAGTTTTGGCTGTGCGTTCATAGCCAAGTGCTATGTAGCACTGAGCTAATTATCTATCAGAAGGATCCTAGTAAAATGCTTACATGTCCTTAACTGGTTTCTATTTCAGCTAATGAACTCAGGGAAATGTATTTTCTCTCTGTTTTCATGTGTATGCTACAAATCATGCGTGCTTATGCAAATTCAGGAGTAGTAGGACAAAAAGATAAAATCATTCAGTTTTAGCTTATATTACAAATATGACTTAACTGAAATGACTGAAAGGTGTCTGGACAGCATAGACATGGAAAGTTACATTAAAAGTAGGGAAACAGTGGCTTACAGAGTCAAGTCATTTTCCTAAGGTTGCCAGTTAGCATCAGAACTGGAGACAGGACCAGGTACCTGATCTCCTAACCTTATTGTCCTTCTACCACACCAAATTGGTTCTGTGCTATTATAATCCTGAATCTTGAAAGTTGAATGTGAAGACAAATAGTCATACCTTTTAACAAAATTATTTATGATATATTTATTGGATACAAAGTATTTGGCTGGATGGACCTGTGTCTGGATTTGCAAGGTATAATTTTTATATTATTAGGGGTAGGAGTAACCTGAAGTTATCAGAGTTCACAGTTACTTTGGAGAACCAGGTGTCTTGCGGGTTTGCTTCTTTTGTTTTATAGATAGCCTGTAGAAAACCATATACTAATAGAAAACTAACGCCATCACTTTATAGAAACAAAGTAGGAAAGGTGAAATGAGATCCAATAAAAATAAAAGAAACCAAAAATGTGTTTCATGAACCAAAACTGGCAGAGGAGTGCCAATAATAACACTGTCACCTAGATACATTATACTAACAAAGGATGGCCTTGTATTATTATTTTTAATCTCTGCTTTTGTTGAAGGCAAATTGAATGGATTGATATTAAGAACAGGTAATTGGCTGGGCATAGTGGCTCAAGCCTGTAATCCTAGCACTTTCGGAGGCCAGGGCGGGCAGATTGCCTGAGGTCAGGAGTTCAAGCCCAGTCTGGCCAACATGGTGAAATCCCGTCTCTACTAAAAGTACAATAAAAAGTAGCCAGGTGTGGTGGTGTGTGCCTGTAATCTCAGCTACTTGGGAGGCTGAGGGAGGGGAATTGCTTAAACCAGGGAGGTGGAGGTTGCAGTGAGCCATGATCATGCCACTGTACTCCAGCCTGGGCAACAGAGTGAGACTCTGTCACACACCCCCCTAAAAAAGAAGCAGGTAATGATAACCCACACAACGGAAGTGTAGGCGCCTCCCATTCTATGGTATGTACCCCACTGTTGACCTTCAATAGACATTTGGGGTTCAGAGGTACTCTTCTTTGGAGGATATTTTGAGCTACTCACATGTGAATTCATAGTTTATTCATAGAGTTCAGCTCAATTTTTCACAATGATGAGACTTTCATGTTTCCTTCTTCTTATCCTTCTTTTCTTCCTCCTGCCTAAGTTATATAGCTCCTTCTTTTGGGTCACCCAGACATCAACAGGAAGGGGATCCTTTCTGTCTCGTTTCTGCAGTTATTTTTCCTTGATTTTATGTCAGACTGCATTCTCAGGAGTCCTCTGATATCCTGGTTAGTAATGCTTTCTGGCCTCCTACTTACTGAAAGCATTATGAATTAGATTTTCTCCTTCTTTTCTAGGCAAACAGCCCAGTCCATTCCACTGGGTTGGCCTCACTTTTCTCCCTGAAGCGAGTCAGCCAGGATAGGTCAAACCATCCACTTTCTGTCATTTTATAAAAATAGAGGCGAAATTCACATAATATACAATGAACTATTTTAAAGTGAATAATTCAGTGGCATTTAGTGTATTTACAATGTTTGCCAACACCACCTCTTTCTAGTTCCAAGACATTTTTGTATCCCCCCAGTCTTACTTTCTGAACTCCAGTTTCCTTAAAGACCCTCCTTTTCTATTTTCATTCTACACTTTGCAGAAAGATAGCATTCTTGTTAAGTCTTCCTGTGCTGGGGCCATTTTTGCACTACAATAGGTCTGGCTCAGTATTGCTCTTCCTTTACAATGTGAGTATGCCCAATCTACATCATCACCACATGACATGCAAATCAAGGGTATCCAACATCCAAATGCTTACAAAATAATGTTAAGCATAAAGTTAGGAAATTTTATAGTATGATGTTTAAAAGTTTAAAAAAGTTTAAAAGTTGCCTGTAATCCCAGCACTTTGGGAGGCCGAGGCGGGCGGGATCGCCAAGGTCAGGGGAGATCGGTGACTATCCTGGCTACCATGCAGGAAACCCCGCTCTACCTGCGCCGGCGTACAAAAACTACCGGGCGCCGGTGAAGGGCGCCTCGGTAGTCCCAGCTACTCTTTTGGGAGGCCGAGGCGTGGGAGAATCGGCGCGGAACTGGGCTGGAGCTTGCAGGCATCGAGATCGCCAGCCACTGCACTCCAGCCTGGGATACAGTGACCTGGCCTCAAAAAAAAAAAGTTGAAAAGCCATATTCATAGTGAAAACAACAAATAATTTTATCAGAATGTTACTATGGATTGCATCAAGATGGAGGGTTAATGTGTTAACTGAATTTTCTTGTTTCCCTTTCTTGGTTTTCCAAAGCCTCTACATTGGGCATATGTCATATTTATAAACAAAAAACCCCCCAGTTATTAATGTGACACACAGATATGAACACATTAGTGTGGATGTAAACCAACCTGTTCAGAGTAGAACAAAACTCACTAGACCAACTACAGATCTGATGGGTCATGTTAAGTAAGTTATTTAGGAAATCAGAGGTTGACTAGCTAATCTCTAATGATTATTTACAGTTTTAGCATCCCAGGAGCTTCTCCTTTTGAGTGGAATGAAAAAGTATCTTTACCTGGGAGAGGTATCAATGACTCACTAAAAAAGAGGGTAGAATAACTTATATAATACTTAAGAGGAGCTCCACATGGAGGGCATGGGAAAGATTTGGGGAAAATTGATTAATCCTCACTAAAAGCCTAATATCTCTGTGATAGTAAGCTGTAATGCTAAGCAAGAATGATTTACCAAATAGAAAAGTATTATCTTTGTAATAGGCCACAAAAATTACTTTTTAGGCAAAAGTCAAGAGTTGTAATAGAATTAAATATGAAAATATGTTGGAACTTAAAGTTTATATCATACTCTGCTTTTGGTTTTACTTGGTTCTACTTGAAGTCCACTTTATGAAATACTTTGGAGCCCAGATAATTATCTAAGGCAGGTTCTGGCAAACGATGGCTCAGACCTAAATCTGGCCTGCTGCCAGTTTTTGTAAATAAAGTTTTGTTAGAACACAGCTATGTTAATTTTCTTACATATTGTCTATGGCTGCTTTCATGCTCCAACAGCAGAATTGAGTAGTTGTGACAGAGACTGTGGCCCACAAAGCCTAAAATATTTACAAAAAAAGTTTGCCAATCTCTGATTTAACACACCCCCAAGTAGTTACTCATTACATCTAAAGAAGCATGAAACTTATATGAGGAAAATTCTCACTCTGAGCCTTTGTCATCAATATATAGTATACAAATGTTGATGGTAAATTGAGCAGTTCTAACTAGATTCCTCAATCATTGAAATGTCTGAGTTTTCACTTTGAATTACAGACTGTTTGGGTTATAAGCTTGGATGATTTCCCCCCTTCAAATTTGTGAGAACAACTAAGAAAAGAGTGTAGTTCCAGAAAAATTTGTGTATTAGGCATCTTAACTGCTGAATCAGCTAGCTCATGAGTTGATTATTTTTTCGAGGGTAGGAACAGAATTCAAAAATGGCTTTGGTAAATTATAGAAATTTAAACTCATGCAAAGTACAAAATGCAGTTAGTTATCTAGATTTTTTGTTCATTTGACTTAAAAGATACAGATATTGAAATATTCTGATGATCAACTGTGAAATTAACACTTTGTATCTCTGTGCTTAGGCTAGTGAAACCCAGCCGTATCAACCAGTCCCAGCAAGGGCAAACAAATTATAGGTCACATGTAGGAAATAAAAAACCACACTTGAAAAAGAAAAGTTGGATGATTGATACAGAACTAAGATTCCAGAGTAAGAGAAGTGAACCACTCAATGTTAGATTTAATGCCACCTTTTTTGAATGAGGTATACCTTAAGAAGCAAAATTCTCTACCACTAGCATTTTAGTATCAGTTATGATTCTGAAATCTTAATAATATATTTTCCTTTTCCTAATGAGAGACTACTGTTGTTTACCACTTTACAGAAGGAATTAGAGTGAGTAATATACTGCCAATTTGAGCAGCAATTGAACAAGATGATTATTTTGGTTCTTTGTGGAATGAGAGGGAATTTCTCGACACTATTTATTACTTGAATTGCAAGTAACAGGAGAAATGAAAAACCACAGCAGCCACATTTAAATCCTCAGGGTGGACTCATCAGCTAGTACAGGGAGAAACATTTATTGGTAGAAAGGGTTTTACTAAAAATATTTATTCCACCTTGCTTTTGGAAAGTCTGTCATTATTGAAGCATTTGTGTTAAGAATCTAGGGAATGTGATACCCAGGAACGGGAGAGTTCATTCTGTCTTTTTATGTGTTTCAGATGTGTATAGACCCTTCCCTGTCAGTAGCATTGGGTGATAAACCACCGCCGTTGTATCTCTGTGAAGAATGCAGCGAGAGGATTGCAGGGTAGGTATAAGAGTTCTTAAAGAAAAAAGAAATAGAGCAATAATGAGAAGATAAAAATCATTTGGACTTAAATTAGTTACATTACTAAAGTTTCTCACTAGCCTCTCTGATTTTTAAAGGTTAATTATTCTGATATTTAACATATAGCAAACTTTCATTGGGAACATTACAGCTTTGAAAAGTTGCAATATTTCTCTCCATGTGACATGAGAAGAAGGCAATTCCACTTAATAAATCAGCTGCAATTTTGGAGTAACCCTGTTAAAAAGGCCACAGAGAAAAACAGATGTAAAAGAAAACTGTGGTTTCCAAACATGACATATAAATTATATGGATTCTTTTTGCTTGTTTGTTTCACAGAATCACACTCAGCTTTGTACAGATCATGCAGTATTTTGGTTGGCTTAATTAGCATCTGGAAAGTATCATTTAAAGATAACTGAATATGATGAAGTGCCTATAATTTATAATTTAGCTGGAATGCATTAGACATTTTAAGAGTTTATTATGATGGTGCTCTTAATTACACTTCCTTTCTATTAAAAGCCTTTCAGCAATAGTGTGCAGCTTATAAACATTCATGTGGAAGGAGAATATTTCAATGAAGCTCAAAAATGAATTTTGTTTTTTTTCAATAGGGACCACAGTGAGTGGCTGATTGATGTTCTTCTGCCGCAAGGTACGGTTTACTTAGGAAAGGATGAATAATGAGTAATCATGACTAATGACATAGTTGCTTTATCTCCTTTTGTACTATTTTATTTTGCAAAGACAGTCGCCAAAGTATTGTATTCTATGAATATTCATTGATATGAGGCATAATATCAATGCCTTGCTTATAATGTACTCACACATTTAATAATGAGGGAAGTAGTATCATCCCTACCAGAATTAAGGGTAGATATTGGAATTAGAATTCCGTAAGACTAAAGCCCTGCCAAATTATGTCTTCAGGGATTTTCTGTATCTGTAACAGGTGTTGTCAGTAATAAGATGCTGCGCCGGGTCTGATTAAGGAGAAGAAAAAGAATAAGGAACACCACCTGGGAGAGAGATGAATCATTGGCCTTTTCCCTGCTACTATTACTAGTACTGTGTCGTCAGGGAGAAATCATTGAATTTCTCTGAGACTCAGTTTCCTCATCAGTAAAATGGGGATAAAGTATATCTAACCCATCTCAATGGAAAGACAAGATTTTAAGGCTTCTTGTAGTTTGTTGGAGTGCTCAAAGCTATGCCCTTTAAGTTGGTAGGTCCCAGACAGAGCATTTCTCCACATATGGGAGAAGCAGCTCTTCCAGCCATGTCACTGGAGGCTAAAATGACAAGGAAAAGTACTGACAAACACAGAGGAAAGATGAAAGGTGGAAAATTGCTGCGGGCATAGTAAGTTTAAGTAGAGATGGGGCACAGGAAGAACTCGATGGTATATGACTTCAGATGTAGAAAATAAATGGATTCCCATCCTGGCTAACACGGTGAAACCCCATCTCTACTAAAAATATGAAAAATTAGCCAGGCATGGTGGCACCTGCCTGTAATCCCAGCTACTCAGGAGACTGAGGCAGGAGAATCACTTGAACCTGGGAGGCAGAGGTTGCAGTGAGCCGAGATTGCACCACTGCACTCCAGCCTGGGCGACAGAGTGAGACTCCGTCTCAAAAAAAAAAAAAAGAAGGAACCGTGAAAGTCTCATCATTGTGAAAAATCAAGCTGCACTCCTTGAATAAACAATGAATTCACATGTGAGTAGCTCAAAATATCCTCACTCCATTGGATTCTTGGGGGAAAAAAAAAAGAAAAGAAAAGGATTCATGTGAAAGGCTCATTTGAAAGGAAAACCTTACGCAAACTAAATTCTAAGAACTTTTTTTTAAAAATTGAAGGCCTTTGCTTGATAATTACACTTTTCGTAGTCTTACTTTTCATATTAGATTATTTATATTAGATTCTCAACCTTAAGGGAGAAATTAATTTAGTGCTCCCCTCTGTAAAATGGAGCAATAACGTCAGCCTCTATATTCTTCAAAGATACATTTTGAAAATTTACATAAAAATGTCTGTAGGTCAGGCGCAGTGGCTCATGCCTGTAATCCCAGTACTTTGGGAAGTGGAGGCAGGCTGATGGCTTGAGCCTAGGAGTTTGAGACTGGCCTGGAAAACATGGTGAAACTGTCTCTACTAAAAATACAAACAAACATACAAAAAATTTAGGAGGGCGAGAGGGAAAAAACAATTTAGCGAGGCATGGTGGCATGTGCCTTTAGTCCCAGCTACTTGAGAGGCTGATGTGGGAGGATCATTTGAGCCCAGGAAGTTGAGGCTGCAGTGAGCCATGATCATGCCACTGCACTCCAGCCTGGGCGACAGAGAAAGACCTTGTCTTAAAAAAAAAAAAAAACCCACCACCACCAAAAAAACCTGTAAAAAGATTTGGGCTTATATGGGTAAATGTAACTTTTTTTCCTTTAAATTAGGCTTCTTAATTAGTGATCATCCACTGCTCTGAGGTAAAAGCCATAGTCAAGTTATAAAATACAAGTTATAAAATCCTTTTTAAATATGTCGCTGAGCAGTGATATTCATCTTTAGAGGAAAATTGGCAATAACTTTTCATTATTTATCTAGACATGTGACTCTAACCTCAGATGCTTCAAGATAAACTCTGGGATATCAAACTGTCAAATAACCATTAATTACACAAAACCAGTTTTTAAAAGTGAGTTGTAAATTTTATTGCTTTTTCATCCACTAGTTTAAGATTACCAGACAGGGTTTGGGAGACATTTGCCTTTGATCTTTTAAATAAATTGTAACATAGACTATACTATAAATAAGGTGTTAGTTCATTTTTTGAGTACATACTATTTCAGAGAACATATTAACCAATTTTTGGAAGATTTATTTTCAAATGATCTCCAGCATCAGTTTTCATGGAAATAATTGATGTGCCCACTAAAAAGAATTCTTATCCATTTATCAAAGTCAATCCCATATGTAGACAGTAGTTTGACAGTCTTGCTCCAGCTGGTCTCCCTGTGGGATTGAAAATTGCTTTCTCTTAACCCTACAGCTGGTTTTACACACGCATGTTAAGAATGATATAAATTGATAATTTAAATCTAAGTAGTCCAAGTTAGTAATTTTTTCTACCGTTTTGATATTGCAAATAATCCCATGGTGATGCTGTAAATATATCACATCAACCCAGTGTCATAGTGTAATGGAAAGAACAATAAATGGGGAATTTGGAGACTTTAACTCAAGGGCTGCCCCTAGCGTTGATAGCTTGTGTGACCTTGAAGAATTTAACCACAGTGGTTCTCAGTTTTGTCCTCTGTAAAATGGAGAAATAAGATTAAAGTTGTTTGGCTTTAACAAGATTTGATTTCCAAGTCATATCTGAAAAGATTAAATTACTTGTAAGAGTAGCAGCATGCAGGTGTTCTTAACCTCACTAAACACACACCGCTAGATGAAAAGAGATCTATTTCATGCTTTCTGAGGAAACTAGAAGCTAATAAAAGTAGATGATAATTTATGAGACAAGCGAAAAGCTGTTTGGGCCAAGTCCAGAGGTCGTGTTACTAAGATTTAAAAAATTCCCCCTCCATGGCCGCCCTTATTTAAAATGGGCTCTAGACCTAGCATGGTGGCTCATGCCTGTAATCCTAGCCTTTTGGGAAGGAGGTCAAGGCAGGAGGGTCGCTTGTGGCCAGGAGTTCAAGAACAGACTGAGAAACATAGTAAGACCCCATGTCTAAAAAAAAAAATCAGCTAGACATGGAGGGCCACCCCTGTTGTCCTAGCTGCTTAGAAGGCTGAGTCAGGAGGATCACTTGAGCCAAAGAGTTCAAGAGGCTATTATGGGGCCATTGCACTCCAGCCTGAGTGACAGAGTGAGACCCTGTCTCAAAAAATAAATAAGTTAATTAAATAAAAATTAGAGGGGCTCTCTTTCTTTGTTGATATTTTGTGTGCCTTCCCCTTACAGCTGAAATATCTGCTATATGTCAGAAAAAGGTAAGAGCAAACCATTTGTGTTGTTGGGGCATGATTTATTGTGTTTGTATGTAAATTCATTTATTGACCTCTGCCTTATTTCTGCACCATGGTTTCCAGTCTGTGCATGCCATTGTATTTGTGGAGGGGGAAAGGAAATAATTTAGCATGCAAGATTGCCACATCCAAATGGTCTCTATTTCCATTTCTGCTTTTGCTCACCCATCTTATGCACAATGTTTTTGTTCAGTAATTTGCAATAAAAGCCTATGTATAATTCTGGGATA
This sequence comes from Papio anubis, assembly GCF_008728515.1. NCBI lineage: Eukaryota > Metazoa > Chordata > Mammalia > Primates > Cercopithecidae > Papio > Papio anubis. Next base: position 13,038,874 of record NC_044982.1, on the reverse strand, counting down.
GGAGTCTAATTAGAAAAAGGTTTGAATTATACTGCAATTTACGGTACTTAACTTTAGTTAAGGATATATCTTGTATGCTAGAAATCTCGATTGTTTTGAAGTGGAGTGCAAATAGTCCAATTTGTATGTGTGAAAAACATACCCAGACTGACTGTATATGGACAGTATTTATGTGTAAGTTGAACAATATATGTAGCTAAAGATTCTTCCTTTAATATTTCCTTTAGTTTTTTTAATAATAGTTTCTCTAAGCCATCTCCATCTTCTCTTCTTGTTTTAATAATCGAAAAGCGTGAGAGGAGGCAGTATGATGTCATAAAAAAGAACTTTTGACTAGTTGGTTGAGATTCTTGGACTCTGGCTGGTTCTGTTCCCTCCTACCTATGTGGACCTTGCACATGTCATTTAAACTTTTTGGGATGTTGTGAGTAGGTATATTGGAGGGCTGTCTCTGTTATCTATGGATGCATAGCAAATCATCTGAAAACACAGTGTCTCATATGGCAACCAGTTATTTAATCACAGTTCTGTGGATTGGCAATTTGTCCTATGCTCAGCTCAGCTAAGCAGTTCTTTTGATAAATTACTATAGGCTCACTCATGTATTTGCAGTCAGTTCGTGGCTAAGCTGGGATTGGCTGGCCCCAGATGGTCTCACTCCCATATCTGGGGCTCAGCTGGGATGGCTGGAATGGTGAGATGGGTGGGGTGTCTGGGCCTCTCTCTTTCCACATGATGTCTCATCGTCCAGGGGCTAGGCTGGACTTGTTCACAGGTGGCAGTCTTCTGAGAGAGTGAGAGAGTCTTACTCACTCAAGGCCTCTCAGAAGTCACACAGCATCATTTCTGTAGCATTCAACAGGTCAAAGCAAGTTCCAAGGCAGCCCAGATTCAAAGAGTAGAGAAATAGGATCATTGTGGTTATTGAAGGAGTGGCAAGAATTTTGTGATCACATTTAATCTACCACAATCTGTCCTTTGGACATAATTATTTACCTTCTATCCATATGCAAAATATGCTCACCATTTTATATGACCTTCACAAGTCTTATTCATTTATGGCTTCAGACTTAAAGTCTAATATCTTGTGATCTACATGTGATATGTCGCTGATTAAACTTCTTGGTAACTGATTCTCTTGATTCAGAGTCCTGTGAACTAAGAAGGAAAGTTATCTTCCCTCTCTGCACCCAAGGCACAATGTTGAGACAGGGACAGGTTCATAGCAATAGACTTCTGTTCAGAAAGAGGAAGGGTAAGCAGATAGCAGTCATTGGTCTGTAGCAGCTCCAGCCACAAATACATCAACAGTTCCTCTGTCTCCAGGAATAGCATACTTGTCTTGATTACAATCTGGTTTTGTTTCCTAGAAGTAGTTCCCTAATCTGTTATTGTCCTCCTGAGCTCTTGGCTCCACTCTCTGAGGCATCTTTTCTTTTCGATAAGTAATGGTCCATGTTGCAGCTGAGTAACTTTCTCAATCTGCTTCCTGCATGTAGGAGTTAGGGTCCCATAGACCTCTTTTCATTTAGAACTGTGTCTGTTTAGTTTTAGCTGGTGGTGCTTTTGCTAGTATGACTTTCTTAAAAACTTTGTGGATTTTCAGTGAATCTCAGTGGGGTCCTGTGCCCCCGAAAGCCACATCTTTAATTATTTTTGAGGCAGTCCTTCCTGTATTTTGGGCATTTCAGTGTGCCCTTAAAATTATTAGAAGCCCTGTTATAGCTGAGAGGCTCAATTCGGCACCACCTTATAACTTTCTGAAGCCTTAACAAAGGATCTTAGAGTCATAGACCATATTCTTCCTTTGATCTTTATTCTGAGGCCATTCTTACTTTGAGAATCTTTTATAAGCTTGAGGGACTAGGATTCCAAACAGTTCTATTTTCTAAATCAGCATGTTTTGGCTCTGGGGACATACCTAATATATTTAACACCTAGGGTAGATCATTTTTTAACACTTCCCTTTTTATATGACAAAGTTATTTTTATAACAAGCTTCAAATTAGCACATTTTTATTGGTTATCCTTTAATAAACATTGTGTTTTACTTAGACGTTAATTTGGAGAACTTCCATTAAGTTCATAACAGTTCAGAATTATTTGAGTTTCTCCTGGGTAGTTTGTATTCTGCCTCTTTGGTACTGCATATTCCCTGAATGGTATATTTGAAATAAGCAATGATAGCATCGTGATTGGAAAGATGAAGAGACAGACCTTAATTATTTCAATTCTGTGATTTTGTGAGACTACTTGGAGTAATTTCTATGTGTTTAAAATTCAAAACAGTGAAACAAAGTGGTTGGAGTGAACATTTGAAAACATGCCCAGCTGAATCTCCATCTAAGGGAAGCCTCTCTAGTTTACTTTGGAAATGAATGAGCTGAATCCACATGGGTTGAGGCCTTTCAAATATATTATCAAAACTTAGTAGGAATCCTAGCAATTATTTAGAACTTCGATCAACTCAAGATTATTTTTGGGGAAATGTATTTTATTGCTGACGTTGTTTAGAATAGATGGCATGTGGTAATAAACCAGGTTGACTTTTAGTCGGCATTCCAGATATTATCATATGCAGTGTATCCAGACACTCCATAAGAAATTGCTCAAAATTTAGCAGCATAAAACAGCAACATTTAATTATGTTCATAGAGTCTGTGGATTAGAGATTTGGACAGGGCATGATGGAGATAGCTGAGGTATGCCCTTAAGATCCTTAGAAGCCATCCCCCGCAACTGGCTTTTTTTTTTTTTTTTTTTTTGTCTGTCTAAAAGAGTCTATGGTGTACCATATTAAATTCTGAGTTCTTAAAGGGTTTTATATTCAAGCCCTTGTCATCATTTTTTTTTCCTACTGAGACCACATTTTCCTGATAGGTCCCTGGATTTGATATTTGCCTTGAAACGTTTTCTTACCTTGAGAATCCTATGCTGGCTAGCAAGACTGTCCTGAGCTCAGTATTTTCCCTTTAAATTCTAGGTGAAGGCAGATTAATTCATTCTTTTATCTCCCTCCTCTCACAAGCTCCGAGTTCATAAAGGCTTAGAGTCTAACGCCCTCTTGGGGGTGTTCACATCTTCGCAAGCACTATTGAAAGAGACATCGACTATGTGGTGGTCGCATCTCTCATAGGCTTTGCACGTCTCCAATAGCTTCATGTGGGTGGTGTCTCACTCCTCTGCCTCCCGCCAGGGCAGCTTGAACGCAGCACCCCTGAACTTGGAAATATCTTACCCTCCACCACTTTTCTCATTCCCATTACTTCATTTGTGGTGCCCTTCCTGCGGTTGATGTCAACGCTGACTCTATGAAGGTTTCTGGCTGTGTACGTCCCTGTGGTCTTCATAGAGTGCCAGTGGACATGGGAAAGCCTGGTTTGAGGCCATCACCTTGGCACAGCGCAGTCCCTGTCTTTGAATGCAGCATCTACCTGTCCTTGAATGCGACAAGGACAGAGGAGCTGCAATGGAAAGCTACTCTTTGAGGTGCATAAAATAATTTTGAAAGAGTTTATTCTGGGACTTAACATCATTTCTTTTCTTCCCTGATGTGCTGTGATGTTGCACTCTCTTGATCCACGGTTCTGTTTTTTTCTTTATATTTCTCCTGAAAACTCTTGGAATGTTAACTTGAAATAATCCAGAAAGTGTCCTCCTCCTCCCTCCCGCCATGGCCGAGGTCACTTTACACAGGGCTTCCCAACACAGTGCCACTGACATTTAGAGCATTTCTACCACTCACAGGAATAGAAAACACTCCTCCCTTTATTTTTTAACTACGACTGAAATCTAGCTGGTGGGAGAATAACCTGTGCTTTGGAAACCAGTGGCCCTTGAATGTGTTGTCACTTCGAGTGGCCCCTGATTCTTAGCCAAGTTTACCTCGGTGGTCAATTTTAATTGATTTCACTTTCTCGGCTTCTAGAACTGCAGTTCCCACGTTAGAAGAGCAGTTGTCACCTGCTTCTCAGCAGGGTGCTGTGGTCGTCACGGAAACAGGCCTGTTCGGTACTGCAAGAGGTGCCACTCGAATCATCACAGTAATGAAGTGGGGGCCGCTGCCGAGACTCACCTCTATCAGACCTCCCCTCCGCCCATCAACACGCGGGAATGTGGTGCTGAGGAGCTGGTCTGCGCCGTGGAGGCCGTGATCAGGTAACATGCAGTTTCTTAGTAGCTACCTCTGACAACACCACCTTGCTTTGAGCTAACCTCCGCACACTGAGATGTGCATGTTTAATGCAACCTCAAATTCCCTTACCCCAGCTGCTCACCTTCCCACAGTGTTGTAATGATGCTATTTTAATTCATGAATTCAATGAATATTTTTACGGATGCCAGTTATGTGCCAGGCACTATGCTGGGCACTTGGGAGGCAGGAGGGAATAAAATATAGTCTCTGCCCTTAAGTTACCTATGAAGGGACTAGAAAAACAAGCACGTCATTGTGGTAAGGTTTGGTGAGCTCACTAATAGCCTTGGGGAGAGGGCGTTAGGGGAACTAAGCGAAGGGGCCAATCAGAGTGAAGCATGTAAATAGGCCTGACTTGACTGACAGCAGCATTAACCAGTTAGGAGGCGGGGAAGGCGACAAGCGCGAATTACCTGCACAGGAAACAGGTGTGGGACAACTCCAGGTAATTCTATACCGGGATAAACCACGACCCTGTGGAGTCAGACAGGGACAGGAGGGACAGGTCCTGCAGGCTACTGGGTTTTTCTTCTTCTATCACATGACCAAAAAAAAAAAAAAAAGGCAATTGAAATAACTTCTACACTTGCTCACTTTTTTTGTCTGATACTCATCGAGGCAAGATGTTTTGTTTGCTTGTTTGTGTTTGTTTTGTTTTGTTTTGAGACAGAGTCTGTCTCTGTCGCCCAGGCTGGAGTGCAGTGGCGTGATCTCGGTTCACTGCAACCTCCGCCTCCTCGGTTCGAGCGATTCTCCTGCCTCAGCCTTCTGAGTAACTGGGATTACAGTTGCTCGCCCCTACGCCTGGCTAATTTTTCATATTTTTAGTAGAGACGGGGTTTCACCATGTTGACCAGGCTGGTCTTGAACTCCTGACCTCAGATGATCCACCCGCCTCGGCCTCCCAAAGTGCTGGGATTACAGGTTTGAGCCACTGTGCCCGGCTCCAGATAAGATTTTTTTTTTTTTTTTTAAATTAAAGAACCAACATGGCCGGGCTCAGTGGCTCACGCCTGTAATCCCAGCACTTTGGGAGACCGAGGCGGGCGGATCATGAGGTCAGGATTTCGAGACCAGCCTGACCAACATGGGGAAACTCTGTCTCTACTAAAAGTACAAAAATTAGCCGGGTGTGGTGGTGCCCGCCTGTGCTACTCAAGAGGCTGAGGCAGGAGAATCAGTTGAATGCGAGGCGGAGGTTGCAGTGAGCTGATATCGTGCCACTGCACTCCAGCCTGGGGACAGAGCAAGACTCCATCTCAAAAAAAAAAAAAAAATTAGAATTTAAGTTTTAAAAGATAGAGGCCAAGTCTTTTCTGTTTCTCTTATCCCAGTGGCTGACACATAGTAGAAATGCAATAAATGTTTGTCAAATCGAACATTATGGGAAGTTTGAAAAGAAATAAAAACACAAAAACACTCAGCCATAGTGTTATCATCATCATCAGTGTTGCTTGTGTTCTAATTTGATTCAACTGTGTTTTATTTCTATAACCATAATCACAGTGTATCCACAATTCTTTTTGAAATAACATTACACTATTAGCTTTTCTCCATGTCATTGCATAGTTTCCATATTTATCATTTTTAGTGGATATGTAATATTCATCTAGCTATAACTTACTTTTCTTTATTATTACATATTTAGACTGTTTCCAGTTTTTTACTTTTATAAGTAACTCTTTGAAAAATATTTTTGTACATAGTACTGTACCTATATTTTTTATTTTCTTAGGTAGATTACCAGATGTCAGGTACCTTGGTTCAAGGGGTATGAATATTTACATGGCTCTTAATACATTAGCAAGTTGCTTTTCAAAGCATGTGTGTGGATTTACAATGCCAACACCATGTGTAAAACTTACCGATACTAAGTGTTGTTTTTTAAAATTGGTACTTGTTTAGCAAATGGAAAAAAGAATTTTCACTGTTTCACTTTCGTGTCTTTGAATACCAGATGGTGAATATTTTTCCGTTTGGGTACAAGCTCCTCTATCTTTCCTTGTATCATGCATTTGCTGTCTAGATAGTTTCATGATAGATACAGAGGAAGCATTGACTTACAGTGGGATGGTTGGTGAACCAGAAGTCAGATGGGATCAATTCTGCTTGATGCTAATTGATTGGAGGAACTAGTCTCTTTGTGCCTCAGTTTGTTCATCTTTGAAATGGGAATGGAGTATAAAATAGTAAGAAAATAGAATGAGGCATCCTGGAGTAACTCATGATGCACAGTACTCAGTAACTCAGTAACACAGTACTCAATTTAAAGAAGAGCAATCCAGGGTGCCTGAGTACTCAGGAGGTACTTCCTCTGAAAGGTCATGATCTAGAATGTGTTTTTCACAGTCTAACTTGAAATCACACTTCTCTTTGGCAGCTTGTTGAAAGAAGCTGAGTTCCATGCTGAGCAGCGAGAATATGAGCTGAACCGGCGGCGGCAGCTGGGCCTCTCCTCTTCCCACCATTCCCTGGATAATGCTGACTTTGATAACAAGGACGATGATAAACACGATCAGAGGCTACTCAGTCAATTCGGAATATGGTTCTTAGTAAGAAAAATAAGTTAACTATTCTCCACTTTCTTATTTCTCATTCCAAAATTGTACTGATGAGGAATTTTTCCTGTTCTTTTAAAAGGAGTAAATAGTGAAAAAGTAACCTTAGCAAAGGGACTGAATTCTCTGTGGCAGTAGCTCTCAATCCTGAGCTGCATGTTAGATTTACCTAGGAAGGCTTTTAAAAACTAACAATGCCCAGATCGCATTCCAGAATCTTGGGAATTGTTTAAGAAGCTCTTGGCCTTTGATTTTGATGAAGAGCCAGGTGTTAAAACCTACAGTATCAGGATCTAGACTGGTACAAGTAGGAAAGTTGCTAGTATATATTGTCAAGTACTGGATTCAATAACATTTATAGATAATTCACATTCCATAACCTACATGAAATTTTTCTTGAAACTTCAGTCTCTGTGGGGCTTTTTGTATATTTATGGTAAGTCTGTGTACACCAGAGAAGTTATAGCCAAAGTAATGCAAGGAATATGGTTGCTATTGACTGATTTAACTGCAACATCTATTCAGTAGAGATCAAACATACAGATCTAACATCCCAAGCAAGCTGAATTTACCAATGCTACAGAGAAGCAGGCTTGTTTTGCCCATTGGAGACATTAATTCAGTCTCCATAGTGATGTATCTCTATTATGCTTGCACATTGTTCCGTGAAAGAGTCTTTACCAAATTGGCATTTAATTGCTGATTTCACATATCTTGCTTCCTAGAAGTTATTATCTAATGACACAATAGCTACTACTGTGAACTCTTTGAAGGCAAAGACCATGCTTTATTTATTTATTTTATTCCTGGACCCTGCCATAGTACTCAATAAAAGATTAGTTCATAGTAAATGAATGAATGATGTTTTAAAAAGTCTATTTATGGGCTGGGCGTGGTGGCTTACGCCTGTAATCCCAGCATTTTGGGAGGCTGAGACAGGCAGATCACGATGTCAGGAGATTGAGACCATCCTGGCTAACACAGTGAAACCCCGTCTCTACTAACAATAGAAAATATTAGCCGGGTGTGGTGGCGGGTGCCTGTAGTCCCAGCTACTCGGGAGGCTGAGGCAGGAGAATGGTGTGAACCCGGGGAGGCGGAACTTGCAATGAGCCAAGATCGCGCCACTGCACTCCAGCCTGGGCGACAGAGCGAGACTCTGTCTCAAAATAAAAATAAAAATAAAAATAAAAAGTCTATTTATGATAGTGAATTGGGGGACTCCAAGGTATCTGAATTATTACTGATACAAAATTCTTAGCGAAATATGATCATTTTAGAACTGAAATGTATATACATTATTTTCCTTGAGGATATGGATGAAATATTTTGTTGACCTAACTTTTGAGAAGCATTTATCTGGCGCAGATTATATAATGGATTTCTTGTAGGAGAAAATGCTTAATTGGAAGGTGAAATCTTGAGGGAAAATGGTTGTTGCAATCCATCTATACCTGTAGGAAGGAACACAGTTTCTGGATAAGCGATCCCTGTTTTTAAAACTGCATATTTCAAACGGCTTATCTGGGATATCTTTTTATTTTATTTTATTATTATTTTTTTAATGCACCTGTTATAATTTTGTAAAGACAGATGGAAACTGAACAAGATTCTAATCTACATACTTCTAGGTGAGCCTCTGCACACCCAGTGAAAACACGCCTACAGAAAGCTTGGCCCGGCTGGTGGCCATGGTGTTTCAGTGGTTTCACTCCACTGCATATATGATGGATGATGAAGTGGGAAGTCTGGTGGAAAAGCTGAAGCCTCAGTTTGTCACCAAGTGGCTGAAGACAGTATGTGATGTTCGCTTTGATGTCATGGTCATGTGCCTTCTTCCTAAACCCATGGAATTTGCCAGGGTAAGTGGAGGCCTACAGCTCACACCTTGTTAGAGAGGAGGACTTGGGGAGAAGTGCTGCCTTAGCCATGCAGGTATTATCAGTGTCTGCAGAGGAGGAACATCTCTCCTTATTTTAATTAATATAGCTAAATGAATTTGGTAACTATATCTTGGGTGATGTGCTGCTTCGATGTTGATTTGGGATGAGGAAGAATGGCAAGATGCATTTGTGAGGTATCTTTAAGAATTTAAGGGACTATTCTTTCTCGACATTGCTGATTTTTTTTGAAGTGGGATCTTGCTATGTTGCCCAGGCTGGCCGCCTTGAACTCCTGGGCTCAAGTGATCCTCCTGCCTCAGCCTCTGGAGTAGCTGGGAAGCTAAATATTTTTATTAAGAAAACAACAACAAAAAAGCCTTTCTATGAGGTTACTAGAGCTCAGTCCCCTTTTGGCTTAGAATCTTGGGAAAGATTACCATTCAACTAGGGGAAATGTCTTTTTTTCTTTTTTTTAATAATGTATGTATCTACAGATGAATGATAGAAGTCCCTGCCCTGTCATTTGAAATGCCAAAAAGGTTCAGGGTGAGACAAAATGCACCTATTCCTCTCGCTTAAGAACAGATTTCTCTATGCTGATCCTCTTGCTTCTGCCTCAGTGGATCACATCTGAGAAGATCCCATGTTTCTTTTTTCCTTTTCTTCCTTTTGAGACAGGGTCTCACTTTGTCACGCAGGCTGGACTGCAGTGGCATAGTCATACTCACTGCAGCCTTGAACTCCTGGGCTTAAGAGATCCTCTCACCTCAGAGACTATAGGCATGTATCACTACATCCATCTAATTAAAAAATTGTTTTGGTAGAGATGGGGGTCTCTCTATGTTGCTCAGGCTGGTCTCAGACTCTTGGCCTCCAGCGATCCTTCTGCCTCAGCCTCCCAAAGTACTGGGATTATACAGGCATAAGCTGCTGTGAGCAACCCATATTTTTTGAATATGATATAATTTGCGTCTAATCCAGAAAGGTGGATGTCCAGAATCAGGTTTTGGCAGTAATACGTGAAAGTTTTTTTCCAAGTATTTTCAGTTTTATTTTCATTTGTGATTTTTTATTTCCTTTCAAAGAGATCTTGAGGCAGTTTTCAGTAGAAACCTGTGCTAAAGTAGGACATTTAAGGATAAAACAGAGCACAGACCATCTATAGGGGTAACTTTTATTGGATTTTTAGGACTCAGAGTGATCTGTGCATTTATGGAGATGTACTTCTTTCTTCTTTGGTGCCACCTACTGACTCACTTAGAAAATTGAATTTTTGCCTAATGGAAATTTCCCATTTACTGACATTCTTTGCCTGTGTTGATATGTTTTCTGTTATTATGTCTCTTGGAATAGCGAAGGATTGATGTGACATGCTTCTGGAAAATGAGAAGAAATGATTATGTTGGGAGAAAAACTTTTCTTATTCCAACTTAGGTGCAGATGTTTTGGGGCCTGCAAATTAACTGATAATAGTTTAACTGGAGAGAAGACAAAGTTTATTTATGAGTACATGTGGGAGATCTCAGTAATAAATTACTTCCTGATTAGCCAGAGATACAAGATTTATATCAAACTTAACAAAAGGTTTACTTAAGGGTTTCAGTGAGAAGGTATGGAAGTTCCATTGGGTTTTTTAATGCCATGGGAGCTGGGCAAGAACTGGGCTATCTCCACAGCAGCTGAATTCATAGGAAACTCCTTTGGAGGGGGATAACAGAAAGGTATTCTCTGGAGGCTCTGCTTGAATCACATAATGGAAGTTCAGATAAGATTTCCTTTTGCATCTTCTTTAGCTGAAATGTTTTCACTTTAAAATAATCTTTATACCAACTCTAGGGTTTCAGTGGATAACATTTCCCTCATCTGAAACTTCCCTTGAAGTTTCAACATACATGAAAGAAGCTAGGTTGATTGCTATAGAGGGAAGATTTGGGTTAGAAATTGTGAGGTAAGAGATCTGCAGAGGGGAACAAGAGCATAGAACGAGGAACCAGAAAAGCACAGATTAATGGTTGGGATAGATTATAAATCTAGGTTTTGAGTATGGCGGGCAGGCAGTTGAGAAGATGTCTAGATGTTGGTCTTGAAGCATGTTTAGATGGTAGAGTGAGAACATCAGTGTCACAGTTACGGTTATTTTCCAGAGCACAGCAGAGAAGGAGATGAGTGTTTGGTGAACTTCCAGAGTGGACCAAACTGTTGTAGCAATAAGTCCTTTGATTTTTATATCATATTATCCCACTTCAGCTTTTAGGGCTTTGTAAGAAGATAACCCAGAGTCTTAATAATGATCTAGGAAGTTAGGGTTTAGTTCTCAGTGATGCCATGTCAGGTGGGTAGGAGAAAAGTTGTGTTAATTACTGGCCAAATGGGCAAGACAGTAGGATCTAGTTTACCAAGAGGTGAAAAATATCTCAAAGGTCATGAACAGGACTAGAATCTGATCACTCACAAGGGGGGTTTATAGTTTTTCATCAAAACATAAAATTTCTCTCTACAATCACCTGCACTTTGACCAAAGATAATCAAAGTAAGACTACTTTTGGTTACAAAATTAGTCTCATTTAATTTGGTCTGATCATTTGCACAAGCACGGCAAGATGGTAATTGACCATTTAGGGCTTTTCAAAGTTTGCATTGCCGGAACTCTTATAAGGAATCTCAGATTGGAATTTTAAAAGTTTCTTGATGCTAGAAGTCAAGCCAAGAACTTGTCATCAGATTTCATCTGCAATACTTATAGATTTGGGTGAATTCCTTTCTCCTTGAGGTCTCCCAAATATTCTAAGTTTCCTAGGAAGTGACCTTTTTACTCACCCATAAGGCTGAGAATTTTGTAATGCAGTTATCGGATCAGTTTTTCCAAGAGGGCTTTGAAAACACTGGCTCCATAAAGTCAATCTTGGTTCCTTAAAACTGTTTAGTCATATCAGATTCCACACAATTCACAAATATGACATTCTGCAAAGGCTTGGTAATATAACTGTAACTGCCTGATGGGTTCTTCCTGCCTGCTGCACAAACAACATCAATTCACGGAATTGAGTAAAGAAAGCGTTTGACATGAGGCTGGCCATGCCACACAAGAGACTGAGTTATTGCTCAAATCAGTCTCATCAAAGGCTTGTAGGTTAGGGGTTTTTCAAAGCCAATTTGGAGGAAGGAGTCGGGGTGGCTAGGCAGTGGGTGCTAGCTGCTGCTGATGGTTGGGTTGGAGATGAAATCATAGGGAGTTGAAGCTGTCCTCTTATGCTGAGTTGATTATGGGTGGGGACACAGGAGGGGCTGGCAGCTCCAGGTGGAGCCATGGGTGTCAGACATGCAAAAAACATGAAAAGCTGTTTCAGAAGGCTAATCTTAGGTTCTACCATAGTGATGTTATCTGCAGGAATAACTGGAGAAGCTGCATAAATTGTGACCTCTAGAATAACAGCTGGCAACCATTTATGTCTATACCTTAGCAGAATTCAGGCTCCTTTTCCTCCTCCTAGCCTTGTGGTCTCTTTAGAAAGGCATTTGAAGTTTGGGGAAGGGCTACTATCATTTAAACTATAAGCTAAATGTCTCCCAAAGCTAGCTTGGCAGCTTAAATGCTAAAGGCAAGAGGGAGGTTGGCTAGATCCGATCTCCTCCACTGTCATTATTTTCTCACTGTTATCATTTTTGCAAAGGCAGTTTCATAACCAAGTTTCCCAATTATGTCCTGTTAAAAGCAGAACAGATTCTTATTCAACTTATGCAAATAGCTATAATGCTATGAAAATAAGAATATTCAATAAGAGCTTCTGAATTCTGGAGGAATCAACTAGAGAGGAAAAGGATATATTTCATTTTTGTTTACAAAGGTATAAATCTACCAAATTATTGTGAGTAATAGATAGCTTAGGAGAAAAGAGAAAGGGGTTCCTCGTGTCTGAAAAACAGAACGTTGATTGAAAAACTAGCAATGTTCTAAACAAAAAATGATACAAATTATAATCATTTATCATTCAGTCCTATGTAATTCAGTCTTGTTCTGCTTGATTGAGTTAGCAGTTAATGAACCCATTAGCTGCTCCACTAGAGTTCTGGCAATCCTCACTCAGTCCAATGGTATGATCTCAATTATTTAAGCAACGTCACCAGAAGCCTGTACTCCAGAGTATCTGTCATAGTCCTTTCCACGGATCTCAGAGACAATCTGTTTATGTTGAAAATAAGCGTTCTTGCTAGTAGCTGATTGCAAGAGTTTTCAGAAAAACATCAGATAACAATTACTATCTGAAAATAGTCATAGTTAAAGATGGGCTGAAAGTTCACTGTGATACAGTTGACAAGGCAGTTTTGTTGTTTCTGTAGCATGAAACATTAAAATAATAACAAAATGATAACTGATAATGTTTTGTCATTGTTGTCTACCATCAGACAAAGAAGCATAAAGATGTATCATGCCAACAAGGGCATTGACAAATTTCTAGGAACTTTATATAATTCACGAAATATTTATATTCATAACATTTACCTATACAAATGTAACCTAAGGACAGTTAAACATCTCTTTTTATTTGGCAATGCTTTCCATAGAATTCAACATATCAAATAAACCTAATTAGTTTAGCATATCTTTTTATAGGTAAGAACAAATCCTTTGAGATTTTCAAGGGTCTCTCTGGGAAACTTCAGTCAGTTCAAGACCAGGATTTTATTTAGGATTTGGCTTTGGAAAGGCAAAATACCAAAAGTTATCAGAAATGTCAAAAGATTTGAATACTTGATTAACCAACATTACAGGTCACTGTGAAATAATTCTTAGCTATTTATTTAACGTATATGATACCAAGAGATTTCAAAAGTAAATACGGGGAGTAACACAATTGTAAGAAACAAAAAGAGAAACAAAACTTAGCTCTTTTAACATTTAGAAAACTTGGTTCTCTTAAATAATCTAGGACATGATAAAGACAAAAAGCACAGGAAGGCCAGGAGTGGTGGCTCATGTCTGTAATCCCAGCACTTTGGGAGACCGAGGTTGGAGGATCACTTGAGCCCAAGAGTTTGAGATCAGCCTGGGCAACCTAGGGAGACCTTGTCTCTACAAAAAATTTTTAAAAAGTTAGCCTGGTATGTTGGCTCACACTTATAGTCCCAGATACTTGGGAGGCTGAGGTGAGAGGATCACCGGGAGGTTGAGGCTGCAGTGAGCTATGATCATGTACTTGCACTCCAGCCTGGGTGACAGAGTGAGACCCTATCTCAAAAAAAAAAAAAAAAAAAAAAAAAATCATAGGAAATTATTCTGATACGACACAGAGTCTTTGTTTCTGTCTTAGTTTCTTCAGTTTGTTTGGGCTGCAATAGCAAAATACCATAGACTGGGTAGCTTATAAACAACAAATTTCTCACAGTTGTGGAGGCTGGAAAGTCCCAGATCAAGGCAGATTTATTGTCTGGTGAGGGTCTACATTCTGATTCATAGATAGTGCTTTCTGGCAGTGTCCTTATGTGGTGGAAGGGGCAAGCTCTCTGGGGTCCCTTTTACAAGGGCATTCATTCACAAGGGCTTTGTCCTCATGATCTAGTCACCTCCCAGTAGGCCCCACCTCCTAACATCATCACATTGGTGATTAGGTTTCACCATAAAAACTTTGCGGGGACACAAATATTCAGACTGGTAGTTTCCTAGGCAGGTTTTTCAAAAGGTAAAGAGAAACCTTTTACAACCTCTTATTAAGAACAGTAATAAGATAATCTAAAAAATATTGTTTTTTTAAGAGAGAGAAAACGAAACTCTAGTTTTGCATCAGTATACTGTTAATATTAAATCTCATTTAAAAACCTTACATAAATCTATTCAATCTTAGCCTACATGACCACACAAGATAAAATTTTCTTTCTCTGTCTTCCCTGCACTTCCCCTTCAGGTTTTGAGCCTTTCCTCTTCCTCATTCAGGAATGATGAATAAACAACTCCTTTAGGAAAGAATTGCTCTTTTCCCCATAACAAAACCACATTCTACGTTACTTGAATACTTTGCATACAGAGGTTTTTCCTTCATCCTGATTATATCTAGTAGTTCAATTTACATATGATTGATTATAATTTTCAACCCTTATTATCCTTTATTTTCCAGAGAAAACTATTAAGTAGACAACTGTGAATTGCCGGTTGTATATCAGTATTTTTTGGCATTTCAGCAAAGTTTGTGAATATACCATCTCACAATTTCTAGAGGCATATTCTTCTTCTTAGTACGATTCCCCAATGTGGCAAAAAGAACATCCTTTTTAACAAACCCAAATGTCTTTAGTATCTGTAAAAAATAAGAAGCTAAAAGCAGTTAAACTTATGATCAGCAATTAATGTGTTAATATTTTATCCTACTTAGAAGTGATCTAGATTTTCAATGAATATCTGCCATTTAATTTAACTTAGTATACCGTTAAGGTTTCAAGTTACCAAAAAGATTTTGAAAACTACATCTAAGCAGAAACATTATAAAACACAATTACTGTTGATATAAACTATGTCAGAATAATGATTCTATTTAATTAAAGTCAAATATGTAAATTCTAAAGTCTTAAACATTGGTAAATATATTAGTTTATTTGAGTAGTAAGCCCAGGTAAGAGCAAAACATGTGCTTAGCATGGTACTCAATGCTGATAATTCTGAAAACACAGATGTTTTTATTAAAACGACAATATTATACTTGTCTCATTTACAGATTTACTGAAATCACATACACTTGAAATCATTTGGGTTAGTTCCTGTATTTCTGAGAGTTTTAGGAATATTTTATTTGTATATGTTAAAATAAAAACCTTAGACAAATTATATTTAACAGAGATTAATTGAGCAAAGAACAACTCAAATCAGGCAGTCTCTGAACCAGAATAGATTCAGAAAGGCTCCAGCATAGCCATGTGGTGGAAAAAAAAGACAGGAAAAGAAAAGCAATGTACAGAAAATGGAAATGAGGTACAGAAACCGCCAGATTGGTTACATCGTGGTGTTTGCCTTATTAACAGTTGGCTGCCTTTGATTGGCCAAAAGTCAGTGATTGGCACAAGAGTAGGTTACGATCTGTTTATACATGCAGTTAGGTTACAGTTCACTATGTATGAATAGAAACCATTGGGCCAAACTTAGAATATGTAAGAAGACAGTGCTAGGCTAGACTTAATTTAACATGTGAGTGTCTATGTTTTGCAACTGTCAATCTGAATTAATCAAAAGGATCAGAAACCAGTTTTAAAGCATGTATTTAAGCAAAAAGCTGGGAATGGCCATTCAGCAAACCTAGACTTCAGAGAAATGGGGTCAGTGCTCTGCAGTTAAAAGTTAAGGCCTTGCTTATACAGGCAGAAAACAAAGAAATTTAGCAGGATTATAACATTTTCTGCACAAGGGTGGTTTATAAATTGCAACAATTTAGCTAGTTACAGTTTGTTTTCATTTCCACACAGCTAGTTTTCATTGCCTTTCCAATTTAAAAAAGTATATTTAACATTTCATCCTAGACAATATGATAGTCATGAAGTCTCTGTGAGAGAGGAAAGAGGAAGTTCCAGCCTGGCCAACATGATGAAACCTTGTCTCTACTGAAAATACAAGAATTAGCTGGGCATGGTGGCGTGTGCCTGCATTCTCAGCTACTCGGGAGGTGGAGGTTGCAGTGAGCTAAGATTGCGGCTCTGCACTCCAGCCTGGGAGACAGAGCAAGACTCCATCTCTCTCTCTCTCTCTCTCACACACACACACACACACACACACACACACCCTCCCAAAAAAAGGAAGGAGTCTTCCCTGGCTCAATTTAGTCATTTACTACATTTTACAAAATAATGTAAGTAAGAAAAAAGGCTAATCTGCAATCAGAGAAACAAGGTTACAGTTGCCTAGGTTGCAGCTGCCTGTTTACGTGACTCAGGTCCCATAATCACATTCCCTTAAATATTTTAAAGTTCCAACAGCTTCGATTTTTAGTTACTTATTTCACAAAACCCATTTAGAATAGAGGTCTCTTAAGGAATTTTCTAAAGTAATTTGGCAGTATTCTCTGGAAGTAAGAAGATACCACATACACGTAATGTATATACATATGTTACAGACCACAGGCTCCTTGGCTTTCCATGTAAGGGAAATTAATATGGGGCCAAGAGGACTTCCTAGATAAGGCTTTATTTTCAGGATTTGTTCTCAAGTGCAAGGGAGACAGTGGAGGCACAAGAATCCTCCAACTGGTTCCCCCAAAAAAGCTGGTAGGATTTATTTTTTTAAGCCAAAACACGGGAATTGAAATCAGCGGTAGAGTATAGAGGCTGGGTTGGGCAATGCATGTTAGGGGTAGAGTATGCAGGTCAGCAAAGCTGGTTGTGATGGTTGTCTTGAGTTATGGGTCACTTGCTGGTCTGGCCAGTGGCAACAAGGCTGTAAATCAGTTGTTCAGCATTCCTTCCCGAGGTGGGAGACTCAGCAACCTTAGTTTAATTTTGGATCTCCCAAGGCCAGTGTCTGGAATTGTTTAAGTAGAAGGCATGGTTAAACATAGAAGAGCACAGAAGAACAATACAGAATGGTTGTTTTCTTTGTATGACTATTAATGGATATGCATTGGTGAGGTAGTGTTATGGGTTTTGAGATCAGTGGGAATGCATGAAAGAACTCTCTAGTGGGTGTGAGCTGAAGCCAAGCCCCTTCCTTACTGTCTCATTCCCCTCTGAGAGATTTAACTCTCGTTATTCTTAAGGAAAAAGGACTGAAGATCTCATCTTCTGAAGCTATACTGAACAGCTATGCTGAACAGGGTTGTTGTCCCAGTCTAACCTCAGAGGAACATAGAAATCTCTCACTGACTATTCTAGAGACCTATAGGGACTAGAATCCTCCTGGGATGGTATAGGTTGGAATCCTTGGGCCATCATTAGCTCGACTTAGAACTGTTGAAGTCTGGAAGGCATAAACTTTAACCATCTGTATGCCTGTTGAATATAACAAATAATTATTTTAAAAATCAAATAGCACCCAGTGATAATTAATAAACTGCCTAAGTCCAGTTTAACAATGCTTATGAGAAGAAATCAGATGCTATTTGGAATTTAAGTGGATAGGCTAGAGAATGAGTCTCCTGGTGTCTGAAATATACGGCAAACATACTTTTAATAAGAGACATTTCTATGGAAACAAAAGAAAAACAACTGTTAATGGTGGGCGTTATTAGGCTCAAAGCATCTTTAGTTACAGAGGAGGAGGGTGGTGGCCATTTTTCATGTTTTTTTTTGTTTGTATTATAAAGAATAAGCCTTAGTTTGCAGAGCCTTAGGAAAAAGGTAGTAGCAATTTCATTGAGTTTAAATCAGAAAAGTGGAAGAAAATTTTTAAAATGTTGGTTTGGAGACTTGCAGCTCAAAAAATAATATTAAAAAGCTCAAAAACAACAGATAAGACTAGAACCTACAACAGGTGTATTATATTCTTTTTCTCTCCAGTCTCTCATTTTTATCAAAGACAAATTATGATAGGACTGATGCATTTACAAAATAAATTTTAGTTTCATTATACTTGTTTTGATTATTTGCATGAAGTGCAGCAAGAGTAATTATTTGCCATGTATGCTTTTTTTTTTTTTTTTTAATTGGCTTTGCTGGAACTTTGTTTCATAAGGATTCTCAGATTAGACTTTTTAAAGTTATGAGCCTAGCTATGGATTTATCTGTGCCTGCAAACACTTGTATGAATTGGGTGAATTCCTCCCCTCTTGAGGTCCATAGATAACTTGGGGCTCCTGGACCTGTTAGAAAGTGAGATTCTTTACTTACCATAGGTCAGGAACCCTGTACAAGGCCTGCATAGACAGGATATGAGGGCAATTTTTCCAATGAACTTTTATTGTCTTTATACCTCAGTTTTTAGAAAAGTGGTATGAAAGCATGTAATTCTCATCAAAGCCTTGATAAAATAACCAGTTTCCCCAGTTGTGTCCTGTTACAAAAGAAAACAGATTCTTATTGCATGTATGCAAACAACTATATTACCCTAAGTTAAGAATACTCACATATAGTTTCCAAATTGTGCAGAAATCAGGTAGAGAGAAAGAAACATGCTCAAAATTTTGCTTATAGGTTATAGTTTATTCAATTGTTTAAAGTTGTAAATAGTTTAAAAGGGAAAAAAGTTTTCTTGACTCTGAAAAACAAAACAAAAAGTGTCAGCAGCATTTCAGGAAGAAAGTTCATAAAAAGATTATTTCAATCTCCTATTCGTTTAGTCCATGAAATTACCTCCTGTTCTGCTTGATATTTACAGACACATTAGCTCTCCAAGAGGGTCTTACAAGTTTTTCCCTCCATTCTAATGACTCAATCGCCAAAGTTGTCAGAGACCTGCATTCAAGAGTATCCGTGAGAGTCCTGTAGCTGATTATAAACCTTCTTTTGGAATAGATCAAAACAAGATGATTGTCTGTGGATGACAAGAGTCTTAAGACAGCCACAGTTAAAGATGCAATCAACAGGGAAATCTGGTCATTTCTGTGGCACATAATAATTTAACATAACAATCTTAATTGTTATTGATATCAGATACTTAGGCGTATGAGAATCATAGGAATCTTATATAACTTTGGAATACATATTAATCACATATTTATATGAATATAATCTAAAAAATGCTAAACACCATTTTAAATGTGATAGTGTTTCCTGTATGGTTTTAATATACCAAATAAGCTGCATTTGTCTCTTTTGGACTTCAGAGGACCTACTATACAAAACGGTTAATTAGGTCAAAAAAGGCTTAATTCAGGATTTGATTTTGGAAAGCTTGTCAAATATCAAAATTTAAAACATCTGACATTACAAAATGGGACCACAATTTATTTATTTAACCAACATGATTAACTCAAATATTTCTAAACAGCAAAAATCCTTTAGTCTTTCATAGAGAGAGGACTCAGCTTTCCAAATAAACAGACCCAATAAAGACAGCATGGCTGGGCACAGTGGCTCACGCCTGTAATCCCAGCACTTTGGGAGGCCAACGTGGGTGGATCACAAGGTCAGGAGTTTGAGACCAGCCCGGCCAACATAGTGTAACCCCATCTCTACTAAAAATACAAAAATTAGCTAGGTGTAGTGGCACATGCCTGCAGTCCCAGATACTTGGGAGGCTGAGGCAGGAGAATCACTTGAACTCAGGAGGTGGAGGTTGCAGTGAGTTGAGACCATGCCATTGTATTCCAGCCTGGCTGACTGGCTGGAGCAAGACTCTGTCCCCCCGCCAAAAAAAAAAAAAAAAAAGAAAAGTCTGTCTCTTTGTAGGCGAATGAAAATCTTGCTCAAAAGGGAAAACCAAATTTTACCTTTGCATTAGTATATTAATACTAAAGCTAATTTCAATAACATTTTATAAACAAATCTATCTAATTTTAACCAGTTTGACCATAAGGTAAGATTTTTATAACCCTTTATAATTTTTTATTAAAGAGCAGATAAATGCTCCAGGAAAACCCTATTGTTCTGATACATGAGCCCAGATTCTGGGCCTGTGTTAGAGAGCTTTTATTTTAATATTTAATTTATGGAAAAACTAAATAATACCTTTTTAATTTTAGTCGACTAGCTCATACACAGAATTTCTGTTTCAAGATTAATCTTTCTCAAATCTTCTCCAACTGGCTTAAACTTTCAGTTATATTCTATCTTTGTTTTAACCCCAAACAATCCTTTAACCCTCTAAATTAGACAAAATTAGTTTGTCTTTTAAAAACTACATTCCCATGCCTTTTTATTAAAAACACTTAATTTTTATTTTTAGGGTATGCAATTTTAATTCTGTACCAAGTACAAAGCCTGGGCCACAGGAACTACAGGTAATATGTGACTCTTTTCCAGTACAGCTAGGGAGTGTGGCTAATTCTATATATCTCCAGGCCTTACCTAGAATCTAATGGCCGCAAAGCAGGCAAGTCAAACAGTTATCAAAAGTCATAGAAACAGTTTATAACCTTAAAGCGCCTAGCAAGGGCAGTTTCTGACCTGCCTAATTTAGACCGAATGCCTAAATTTTAAAGACATTTTAATTTTATTTTACCTGTAGTCTTTAAAACTGTCTTGATTTACCAAAGATTACTAAAGCCATGTGAACTAAAGGGCATTAAAGTGTTTGTTTTTCTGATAAAATATGTTATTTAAGCATTTATTTTTCTTTAAGCCAATTCATTGGAGGTCTTTTACATATTTTGGTAGTAAGACATCACATACATGACATGTATAAATACACAGACAGAGAAGCAGATCTGGTAGAGTTAAAAGATTCTTCATTTGCCAGTTTTTAAGATTTTCTTTCTTTTTTTTAAATTAATTTTTGAGATGGAGTCTCTCTCTGTCGCCCAGGCTGGAGTGCAGTGGTGTGATCTTGGCTCACTGCAACCTCTGCCTCCTGGGTTCAAGCGATTCTCCTGCCTCAGCCTCCCAAGTAGCTGGGACTGCAGGTGCATGCCACCATGCCTGGCTAATTTTTGTATTTTTAGTAGAAATGGGGTTTCACCATGTTGGCCAGACTGGTCTCAAATTCCTGGCTTAAAGTGACCTACCTGCCTCAGGCCCCCGAAGTGCTGGGATTACAGGTGTGAGCCACCACACCTGGCCAAGATTTCTTTCTTATTTTATTTTAGATAGACCATCAATCTTTTGATTATCTGTCCTCTGCCCTAAATAATTATCAGTGAGGTAACTCTAAATTTGCGTTTTAAAAGGGACAATTCTTAGGTGAAATAAGATAGGTAATTTATATTTTACTTAAACCAAGAGAGAAATGGTGTGAGTAAAAGTTTAGGTGAGACGGACAGGAAAAACAGATACCATTACATGTAGAGATTTCTTTAAAGATGTAAGGTTTTAAATCAGGTTCAGAGTGGAGCCTTTTAAAGAACAAGGCCAGGAAAGCATGCAGTTTTTAGGGCCTAGTAGTTGGGCACAGCTGGAAGGCAGAACAGATCTCCCAAAATCAAGGATCCCATTTTTACACCAAATACTGGGTCCCCCCAAAAAGGGAAGTGCTGTGAGACAAGACAGTGCAATGCTTTCACAGCGTATTTTATTGTACAGACATTTCCCCAAGGCTGCTGGACAACCCAACATCAATTAGTCTGCTCTGTAATCAGCCCATCCTCCATTTCATACCTTCTAGGTGCCCAAGAGCATGGCTTTTTAGGTAAACACACAAAGAAAGGAGTATCACCCTGTAGTAATAGCCACTCACTGTAAGCAACTGCCATTGGACATTTAAAAAAAAATATGCCTCTTATTTAGCTATTGCACATTAAGATTCAACTTTTCTAAATAATGCAAAATAATTTCTGATGCCCCCAAAAGTCAAAAAGATCAGGTAACTAAAACAGAACAGAGCCTCAGATTTTGAGAAGTATCTGTCTGCTTATAATTCTTTGGGTTCTACTTGGAAAACAGAGGTTTCTCCCAAAACAGCAGTTTGTGGTGCCTCTTCTGTTTCTCTCAAGGAGTTCCAGGCTGTCAGAAATTACCTTAAGTCCTCTCATGCAGGGCAGTGAGGGCATGTGTGCCAGAGGACAGAGTAAATGGAGAAACAATTCAATCAACTGAGAAAAAAAAAAAAACCCAAAAACCCTTTTTTGAAAAAAACAAGATCCAAGAAGAGAAAAAAGCGTAATGGCCTTCTAAATGTATATATAGCTTGGATGTCCCCTTTTAATTAATCTTGTTTACCATAGAGCTCGTTAAAAAAAAACCCTTTAAAATTTTTAATTGCCAGACCATTGTCTGGCTGTTAGGGACAAATAGCTAGCACCTCTGGCATTTAAGCCTTTTATTCTCTGAAAGGGATTTTCCCAAGTGCAACTGTTACTAGAAAAAGGGCTCTTGATCCAGACCCCAAGAGAGGGTTCTTGGATCTCACACAGGAAGGAATTCAAGGCAAATGGCAGAGTGCAGTGAAAAGAGAGAGTTTATTGAAAGCTACTCCGCTACAGAGAAGGGCATCCTTAAGTTTTTCTCGTATAGAGGTCATCTCTATATAAAAGCTAAGCTAAGCCATGTCTATGTAAGGGTGAGCAGAGAGCATGACAAAATTTATATTCTGTTGATTTAAAGAAAACTATCCTTGACGTTTTAGTGTGTGAATACATCAAACCATAACTATAACAATCTTGAAGGCATATTTTGTTATGGGTATTGGGAATCTGGACTTTCTGCTATTGTGGGAGTGTGTCTTTGCTGGTATCTTAGGCTGTTTCCTCAACTGTCAATATCTTTTGACTGTGGGTAGTGACCAGCAAGGAATATGCCCAGTTAATCTGAAGATGGAGCTGAACTTAAAATGGGGTTACTCTGGCTCTCCTAGGTTCCTGCTTCCCTAACAAATCCAATAAGCCTTAATTAAGGTTATGATTTAACCATGGCTGCACAAAGTGTCTACAAAGAGATTACGAGCAGTTTTTACAAGATGCAGAATCACCTCCAAGATAGCTCAGAGAAAGGAAAATTCAAGACAGAAAATCACAAGCTGCCTGACATGACCCTGAAAATTTCCACCCTCTGAATGGCAGAGATGGAGAGAGAGTACCCCCATATGGTCACAAAGACAATGGAGGGAAAAAGAATAAATAAATGGCAAAGGTCACATAAATATCAAACCAGAAAGGACTCATTCCCTAAGCTGGGAATTGAACCCATGCCACTAGCCATGAAAGGGCAAAGCCTTAGCCACAGAGCTACAGTATGGTGCAGTTGCTATTGTTCTTCCCAGAAGTAATCTAGAGCAGACAGTTTAAAGTTTGCAAAGGATTTTAACTGCTTAAGAGAATCCTTAAGGCTAGCCATGACATTATCATGTGTCCTTTCAGACTGGCTGCCTTACGTGAACTTGAAAATTTCCACCCTCTGGATGGCAGAGACTGAGAGAGAATACCTCCACATGGTCAAAAAGTCAAGCTCTCAAGGACATGAAACAAGACAAGAGGGAAACCTCATTTGATTTTTGTTTCAGGGACCCATAGCAAAGTTTGTAACTGACTAGTCTGCTGGGCTGGCTCAAACGGCAGACTTGTAGGGGTCCTGTGCCCACATTCTATTCTGTGGCAACCCCTCTGTGACAGAACAACGCAGAATGACAAATTCATACCACAAAGTACAGCAGATTCACTACAACCTAAGACTAGTCTCACACATCTTTTTTCTCATTAATCAAAACCTTGCAGAGGAGAGGAACAGGGATTTTTTTTTTTTTTTTTTTTTTTTTACCATTTACTTAACTGGTTTGCACAGAGAGCGAGAGGCTGGGACCCTGGCTGTAAGAAATCCTTACCTTTTTGCCTGCATGCCAGGGTTTTGGTTTCCCTCTCTCTGCAGCTTCTATAAGAGCAGAGCAGCTTTTGATGACCCTGTTCGCTGGGCTATAACTGTGGAGGCCAAGCTGTGTTATAAAAGAAAATCTTCCTTTTCTGTTTCATGGCACCATAGACAGAAGCCTCTCATTTTTGCAAGATGCCACCCAGTGGGCTGCATGGGGGAATAAGATGTCAAATTAAACACATAAAAAGGAAAAATGGATCGGGATGTGAGTGATACAAACTCTGGACCCGTGTGCTGCCACTTCTCTCTTCTCAAAGACAGCACTGATAAAATAAAAACTTCAGCTGAATTAAATTTAAAAGAGTTTTATTGAGCAATAAACAATTTGCAAATCAGGCAGCCCTCAGAATCACAGCGGATTCACAGAGACTCTAGCACAGCTACGTGTGCTGTGCTGGAGTATAAAGATTTATAAACAAAAACAGGGAAGTGACCTACAGAAATCGGCCGTGAGGTACAGAAACAGCTGGGTTGGGTACAGGTTGGCGCTTGCCTTATTTGAACACAGTTTGAACACTTAGCAGTCTATATGAGTGGTTCAGGTATGGCCGCTGGGATGGGCCAAGACTCAGTTATTGTTTCAGACACATAATACTAAGTTAGGTTTTTACTTTTGTGTGACTACTAACCTAGTGTAGGAAATTTTCATGTGTGTCCATGTGAAGAGATCACCAAACAGGCTTTGTGTGAGCAAGAAAGCTTTTTAATCACCTGGGTACAGGCAGGCTGAGGCTGAAAAGAGAGTCAGTAAAGGGAGATAGGGGTGGGGCTGTTTTATAGGATTTGAGTAGGTAGTGGAAAATTACAGTCAAAGGGGGTTGTTCTCTGGCTGGCAGGGGTGGGGGTCACAAGGTGCTCAGTGGGGAGCTTTTGAGCCAGGATGAGCCAAGAGAAGGAATGTCACAAGGTAATGTCATCAGTTAAGGCAGAGACTGGCCATTTTCACTTCTTTTGTGATTCTTCACTTGCTTCGGGCCATCTGGATGTATCTGTGCAGTTCACAGGGGATACGATGGCTTAGCTTGGGCTCAGAGGCCTGACATTCCTGTCTTCTTATATTAATTAGAAAAATAACATAAAATAGTGTTGAAGTGTTAGGGCAAGGAAAATTTTTTGGGGGGTGGCATGGAGAGATAATGGGCAATGTTTCTCAGGGCTTCTTCGAGTGGGATTAGGGGCAGCATGGGAACCTGGGGTGGGAAAGGTCAAGTTGAAGGAGGATTTTGTGGTAAGGGGTGATATTGTGAGGTTGTCAGAAGGAGCTTTTGTCGTATAGAATGATTGGTGATGGCCTGGATATGGTTTTGGATGAATTAAGAAACTAAACAGAAGAAATAAGGTCCAAATAAAAGAAAGAGAAAAATAGATATTAAAGGGTTAAGAATTGGGAGGACCCAGGACATCCAATTAGAGAGTGCCCAAGGGGGTTCAGCATAATTACTTGCTTGGTTGGCGAGTTTTTGGGCTCTATCCTTGAGTTTTTTTATGTTGTTATACACCAGGCCAGATTGATTTAGGTAAAAACAACACTCTTTATTTAAAAATATACAGAATCGGCCGGGCGCGGTGGCTCAAGCCTGTAATCCCAGCACTTTAGGAGGCCGAGACGGGTGGATCACGAGGTCAGGAGATCGAGACCATCCTGGCTAACCCGGTGAAACCCCGTCTCTACTAAAAAATACAAAAACCTAGCCAGGCAAGGTGGCGGGCGCCTGTAGTCCCAGCTACTCGGGAGGCTGAGGCAGGAGAATGGTGTGAACCCAGGAGGCGGAGCTTGCAGTGAACCGAGATCCAGCCACTGCACTCCAGCCTGGGCAACAGAGCGAGACTCCGTCTCAAAAAAATATATATATACAGAGTCCTCCTTTTTCAGCAGTGAGTAAGTCAAGGCCTCGGCAGTTTTGGAGGACAGCTGCAGCTACAGAGTCAACTTGGGCCTGGAGGACTGATAAAGTTTGTGATATGTCTGTGATGCTAGCAGAGAAGTCATTAGAGAGGCTACAGAAGGTCGTGACAGAGGTTGAAATGCCTGCTATTCCAGTACCGAGAGCAATAGTGGAAGCAGAAGGTCCTAAACCAACAAGCAAGGGAATTAGTGGAATAACCCTTTTTTGTTGTATTGGTGTCATGAGGGGAACAGGGAGCTCTTTGGTCCCATTTGCAAACTGAATTTTGGGAGTAAGGAAAACTAGTGTGCATGTGCCTGTCCAATTAGCAGGTAGACACGTGTAGGTAGAGGATCCACAGAGGAAGAAGAGACCTTGTACGAGGCAAAACTGGAGATGCAAAGTAAAAAGATGAGGAGAGCTGAAAGGAGTGCCTTGTACCTGGACTCCTAGGGATCCAGCTAGCATGGCAGCCATCAGAGGTTGTAATGGGGACCGATGGGGTAACTGCATAGAGGGGAAGGTTTGATTTTCATGGTGTATGAGAAAACATTGAGTATCTATGAGCAACCTTTCACTGTTATTTTTGGGGCTGGGTATAAGCAAACAAGAAGAGCGCCTGGGAGGAGAGTCCTACGAGCAAGGGGAAGGTAGCCAAGGATGGAGTGAAATACAGGGTAACTGTCTTCCTAAGCAGTAATTACTGCTAATGTTTTTAAGTTTGCCTGTATTGATAGAGGGCTTATCTGTAGTATGGAGCTGGAAGGCTCCAATTGTTTCAGTGATGTGTGTAGTTGGACTTTGGAGATAAAGAGTGAAGGAACATCGAGAAGGTGAAAGGTTACCCAGGGGAATTCCAGTGGGTCTTTGCCGAGAGATACATAAAGAAGCGGCCACAGGAATAGTAGTTTGTGTTGTGAGGGGTCCAAATATGGGGGGAGTAGAGTTGATAGAAGGAGAAAGGTTTTTTAAGTAAGTGTGGAGGAGGGCGGCAGCTTGCTGATGTGAAATGTCTGGGGAGGTCTTGCTGGACCTGTCTAGAAAGTAAAGAAATTCTTCAGGAGGGAAAAGGTGAGGGCTGTTAAAGGAAGTTCGGAGGTGTACGGAGACAGGAGATGTTGACGAGCCTGTATGTAAGGTGGGGACAACTGTGTAGGCGCAGGAAGAAAGGGAAATGCAAAGCCAGCAATTGTTCGCTAAGGAGGGATTAGAAACGGCTAGGAGAGAGTGAGTAAGGTTGATAGTGTGGTGGAGATAGCTGGGGAGAGGTAAAGGGTGGCATAAGGATGAGAATGAGAATAAGAGTGAGTATAAAAGTAAGGAATAGAGCTTCATCAGGGTGGAAGTATTGGAGGGTGCCCTGCCAGCAAAGATCATCTATCCACTCTAAGAGGGAGTTAAGAGTGGTGGTTTGGGGATAGCACCAGGAGATATCAGCTGTGATGGCTTAGAGAAACTGTAAACAGGCAGTGTAAACAAAAGCAGGGCATTTATGAGTAATTGAGAACGGTGAATAGGAGTATGACTAGACAGAAGATAGTAGGGATGACTAGTTTTTGGGGCACAGCCCAAGTAGTAGGGGTGACTGCATAAAGCCCTGTTGCAAAGAGTAGGGTAAGGATGAACAGACCTAATAGAATGAAGAGACGTATTAGGCTCATGAGGGTTATTACTGTTCTTCAGAAATGCGAGTGAGTTTAAGGGAAGTAGGGGAGAGTACTTGCGACTTCCAGGAGGAGGAGGAGGGATTAGGCTGGCTGTCCGATGGACACAGCTTTATTCTGGAATGGTGAACCCACTGGGGAGGATCCTGCAGGCAGATGGCAGTCGGGGTACTATAGATGACTAAGTAGGGTCTAGTCCATCGAGGTTGTAGAGTTTGAGTGGTCAGGTTTTTAACAAGAACTGATTGTACGGTTGGGTGTCTTCATATGGCTGGGAATCTGGAGTAGGCAAGAGAAGATTAGCAGCCTGGCGAATTTCCTGTCTAGCCTGCTGAAGGACTGGAAGATAGTCACCTAGAGGACTGGTGTCTGGGACGAGGTTGGGGCCAAGCAAGAAACTGCATCCATATAAAAATTCAAATTGACTGTACCCTGTAGCATCTCAAGGAAAGGCTCTAATTCTGAGAAGGACAAGAGGTAAAAGTACTGTCCAGTCCTTTTTAAGTTGGAGGCTGAACTTGGTTAGGTGTGTTTTTAAAAGACCATTAGTCTGTTCTACCTTTCCTGAAGATTGAGGATGGTAAGGGATATGAAGGTTGCACTGAATACCAAGAGCCTGAAAAACTGCTTGGGTGATTTGACTAGTAAAGGCTGGTCCATTATCGTACTGTATAGAGGTGGGAAGGCCAAACCGAGGAATTATGTCTGACAGAAGGAAAGAAATGACCACGGTGGCTTTCTCAGACCCTGTGGGAAAGGCCTCTACCCATCCAGTGAAAGTGTCTACCCAGACCAAGAGGTATTTTAGTTTCCTGACCTGGGGCATGTGAGTAAAGTCAATTTGCCAGTCATGGGCAGGGAGAAATCTCCAAGCTTGATGTGTAGGGAAGGGAGGGGGCCTGAACAATCCTTGAGGGTAGTAGAATAGCAGATGGAAGACTGAGAAGTGCTTTCCTTCAGTATAGATTTCCATGATGGAAAGGGAATGAGATGTTCTAAGAGACAGGCTAGCGGCTTGTAACCTACATGGAAGAGGTTATGAAATGGTGACTGAATAGAATGGGCCAGTGAGGCTGGAAGGAGATATTTTCCTTGGTCTAAGAACAATTTGCCTTCTGTGGGAAGAGATTTATAGGTGGAAGTTTCAGTGGGAGAGTAGGTGGGAGTGACTGACGAGAAGGAGAAAAACTGCCGTGGGGGACAGAAGTTGGAACGCTAGCTGCTTTTTTAGCTACCTTATCAGCATAAGTGTTGTCCAGAGCAGTGGGATCTGATGCCTTTTGATGGCCCCTGTAGTGAATGACTCCAGCTTCCTTTGGAAGTAAAGCAGCCTTGAGAAGAGTTTTTATTAAAGAGTCATTAATGATGGAGGACCCTTGCGTAGTGAGGAAACCTCTTTCTGCCCATATAACAGCATTGTGGTGCAGGATATGGAAGGCATATTTAGAGTTAGTATAAATATTGATGCATAGTCCCTTTGCAAGAGTGAGGACCTGAGTTAAGGCAATGAGTTCAGCTTGCTGAGAGGTAGTTCAGGGGGGGCAGAGTGGTAGCCTCAATGACAGATGTGAAAGATACTATAGCATAGCCTGCCTTTGCTGGTGAGTGGTGATTAGGACTGGTGGAACTGCCATCAATAAACCAAGTGTGATCAGGGTGAGGAACAGGAAAGAAGGAAATATGAGGAAATGGAGTGAATGTCAGGTGGATCAGAGAGATAGTCATGGGGCTCAGGTGTGGTATCTGGAATAATGTGGGAGGCCGGATTGAAGTCCAGGCCAGGAACAATGGTAATTGTGGGAGACTCAACAAAGAGTGAGTATAACTGAAGGAGCTGGGGAGCAGAAAGTATATGCATCAGGTGTGAGGAATAAAATAGATTTTGGAAGTTATGAGAACTGTAGAGAGTGAGTTGAGCATAGTTTGTGATTTTGAGGGCCTCTAAAAGTATTAGGGCAGCAGCCGCCTCTGCATGGACACATGAAGGCCAGCCTAAAACAGTAAGGTCAAATTGTTTGGACAAAAAGGCTACAGGGTGTGGTCCCAGTCCTTGTGTAAGAATTCCAACTGCACAGCCCTGCACTTCAGCTGTGTGTAATGAAAGGGCTGGGATGAGTCAGGGAGAGCTAGTGTGGGAGCAGTCTCTAAAGCTGTCTTCAAGGAACAGAAAGAAGAGTGGGGAAAGGATTTAGGATCTGTGGGGTCAGCTAGATTTCCTTTTGTGAGTTTATATAATGGTTTTGTTAGGATGCAAAACCAGGTATCCAAAAGTGAAAGTGTCCAACCATGCCTAGGAAGGAAAGGAGTTGTTTTGTAGAAGGTGTTGGGGTTTGAGAGATCAGTCGGACATGATCGGCAGGGAGAGCACGTGTGTTTTTATGAAGAATTATGCTGAGGTGGGTAATGGATGGAGAAGAAATTTGAGCTTTGGAGGGGGATACCCGATATCCTTTGGAGAATAAATGTTGAAGGAGCAGGAGGACAGGGGATTGATCTCCTAAGGGAAGTCCCTCAATCTGAATCATGGCACCAAATTTCATCTGCGTCTGTGTGAAGAGACCACCAAACAGGCTTTGTGTGAGCAATAAAGCTTTTTAATCACCATGATGCAGGCGGGCTGAGTCTGAAAAGAGAGTCAGCAAAGGGAGATAGGGGTGGGGCCGTTTTATAAGATTTGGGTAGGTAGTGGAAAATTACAGTCAAAGGGGGTTGTTCGCTGGCTGGCAGGGGTGGGAGTCACAAGGTGCTTAGTGGGGGAGCTTTTGAGCCAGGATGAGCCAGGAGAAGGAATTTCATAAAGTAATGTCATCAGTTAAGGCAGAGACTGGCCATTTTCACTTCTTTTGTGATTCTTCAGTTACTTCAGGCCATCTGGATGTATACATGCAGGTCACAGCGGATACAATGGCTTAGTTTAGGCTCAGAGGCCTGACAGAAATGCGCTCCCCCAAATTATAAGAGGCGCACCTACTGGTCCAAACCCAAAGAAAGGACTAAGAGACCAGAAGTACAGCAAAAGTGAGACTTGACTGTCGGTCTTGCAAGATCGGGTGTCTGTTGAGCAGGCACATCTGGTACAGTTACAGCAAGCAATTTATCCCCTCGTGCGCAAGTCCTTCCCCTGGTTCCTCTAGGCTGAGCACTGTGGGGTTACAATCTTCCTGGACGTGGTCACCTAAGTTTCTTTTCTTGGTTTTTATTGGTTGTTGGGTTGGGGCTTTAGGTATTTTCTTTAGGGTCTTCTCACTGTATTTTGTTGCAGCCCTTAATGCATTGTAATCATAGTCAGCTCTGAGACTCTTCAAGTATTTGACCTATGACCTAGGGGGTTAAGCAAGCTGTTAGGAATAGATAAGGTGAGCTGTTTTTGCAAGCTAGTAAACTTCCATTCTAAGCTAAATCCTCTGGTTTGGGTGAGGATAACTAAAGGGTCCAAACAAGCAGGCAGTGGCTATTAATGCAGGGTCCTAGGGTATCCTGTTCTTCCATAGCTTACAGGTCCAAGTGTACTCAAGGTATTTTGTCTTGAAAATGGACCACCATATACGTTGTTTTCTACAGCTAGGTTATATCCACAAGGACTCAAATATAGAAGTATGGAGTTCTTCTCAGGCTGTATTTAGTTTGCTTTAACAGCACGCAGAGTCAGTAGCTTCACACTGAAACAGACAGATGACAGACAAGTCCATAGGCTTCCCTTCCTCATAAGGTGTGGCAAAGGGAGGGAAAATACTTAGAAGACTTAAAGAAGATTACAGAGTTCAAAGTCAGGGCACTAAACAGAGTTTTCTAAACTGATCAGCCATTTCAATCCATCCTGCATGGGTGACTATTCAGGCTGAGCCAATCCACCATTTCAACATGCCCTGTGTGGGTATCTATTCAGTTGGAGTTGATGAAGTTGGTGAAAACCAAAAGAAGGGAAGGAGGAAGGAAGAAGAAGGAAAAATAAAAACACAACAAGTAGGGGACAGGAGAAGAGGGAAAGCATAGCTTAGAGGGGTGGCAAGGAGTCTTGGGGAAGCTGGAGGAAAACTCTCAGTTACAGCAATACTGAACCAAAGATTCAGACAGCTGCCCATCAGCTGCAGAGGTGTCTGGCCATCATGCTGGCTCACAAGCCTCCTGCTTGGGAGGGAAAAATGTTCCCCATGTCCTGTGGACGTGCAGCAGTTGCCAGAGAATCTCTTATAAACCAGACTCTTTGGCTTCCCATGTAATGGAAATTAACATGGGGCCAAGCGGATTTCCTAGACGAGGATTTTATTTCAGGGCTTGTGCTCAAGAGCAAGGGAGACAGTGGAAGTGCAAGAATCCTCCTACTGGTTTTCCAAAAAGCGTTGGTAGGGATCGTTTTATTAGGCAAAGAGCGGGAATTGACATCACGGGTAAGGTTTGCAGGCTGGGCTGGGCAGAGCTTGTTAAGGGGTAAGGTATGCAGGTCAGCATAGCCGGTCATGATGGTTACATTGAGTAACAGGCCACCTGGTGGTCTGGCCAGTGGCAACAATGCTGTAAATCAATTGTTCAGCATTCCTTCCCGAGTAGGGACACTCCACAGCCTTGGTTCTATTTCGGATCTCCTTAGGCCAGTTTCTGGAAATTTTTTTTTTTTTTTTTGAGACGGAATCTTGCTCTGTCCCCAGGCTGGAGTGCAGTGGCATGATCTCAGCTCACTGCAACCTCTGCCTTCCGGGTTCAAGCGATTCTTCTGCCTCAGCGTCGTGAGTAGCTGCGACTACAGGCACGTGCCACCACACCCAGTAGAGGTGGGGTTTCACCATGTTGGCAAGGATGGTCTTGATCTCCTGACCTCGTGATCCACCCACCTTGGCCTCCCAAAGTGCTGAGATTACAGGCTTGAGCCTCTGCCACCGGCCTGGAATTCTTTAAGTAAAAGGCATGATTAAACATGAAAGCCCCGAAAAATAATATAGTGTTAAATCAAGTTTAGCTAAAACTGCCTCCTTACATCCTTTAAGTTTGGCCTAAAAGTTTCTCTGTACATCGTGATCTATAACAAGTGGAGGTATGAATGGACCATAGCCTGTACCGTGCCAATCACCGAGTTTTGGCCAATCAAATGTAGCCAACTATTCGAACCATGTTCACAAAATGCAAATGCCAACCTATACCAAATCCAGCTGTTTCTGTACCCTTCCTTCCTTCCTTTTTTTTTTTTTTTTTTTTTTGAGACGGAGTTTCACTCTTGTTGCCCAGGCTGGAGTGGAGTGGTGCAATCTTGGCTCACTGCAACCTTCACCTCCCAGGTTCAAGTGATTCTCCTGCCTCAGCCTCCCGAGTAGCTGGGATTCAGGTGCCCACCACCACACCTGGTCAATTTTTTTGTATTTTTAGTAGAGATGAGGTTTTCTCATGTTGGTCTCAAACACCTGACCTCAGGTGATCCACCCACCTCGGCCTTACAGAGTGCTGGGATTACAGGCATGAGCCACTGTGCCTGGCCTTACTTGTCTTTTCTGTCCATCCCTTTCCTTTTTCTGTCCATAAATCTTCTACCACGTGGCTGTGCTGGAGTCTCTGAGCCTACTCTGACTCAGAAGGCTGCCCAAATTGTGAATCATTTATTGTTTGATTAAACTCCTTTACATTTAATTCAGCTGAAGTTTTCTTTTATCAATATAATGGCTACTTTCTTTTGTGAACCCTGAATATCTGAGACGGTCTCAGTTAGTTTAGAAAGTTTATTTTGCCAAGGTTGAGGATGCTCTCCTGTGACACAGCCTCGGGAAAGACATGTGCCCAAGGTGCTCGGGGCACAGCTTGGTTTTATACATTTTAGGGAGACATGAGACATCAATCAATATATGTAAGAAGTACATTGGTTCTGTCCAGAAAGGC
Organism: Papio anubis; assembly: GCF_008728515.1. Lineage (NCBI taxonomy): Eukaryota > Metazoa > Chordata > Mammalia > Primates > Cercopithecidae > Papio > Papio anubis. Next base: position 13,005,460 of record NC_044982.1, on the reverse strand, counting down.
GGGGACAACTCGAAGCAGGGAGGGAGCTTCCAGGTCACAGGTAGGTGAGAGACAAATGGTTGCATTCTTTTGAGTTTCTGATAAGCCTTTCCAAAGAAGGCAATCAGATATGCATCTGTCTCAGTGTGTGGCAGAGGGGTGACTTTGAATAGAGTGGGAGGTAGGTTTGCCCTGAGCAGTTCCCAGCTTGACATTTCCCTTTAGCTTAGTAATTTTGGGGCCCAAGGTTTTCCTTTCACACTTTGTATGACTATTAATTGGTCTTAATATGACTATGAATTGCGGCCCCCCCCAAAGTGCTGGGATTATAGGTGTGAGCCACTGCGCCCCACGATGCAGACTTTTAAAGTAACTGCTCCAAGAGGATTTCCAGGGACACATTTGCCTATTGCCAGGTTTCGGTCTAGGACAAACAGGAAATTCTCCTGGCAGTGTTGAGCTTTAACATGTAGGTGCTTAAGGGAGGATGGGGGAATGGATGATTATTTGTCTGGAGAGTCTGCAGTGTTTACATGTCCAGGCTGAGGCCCGGGACAATTACAATTTAAGTTTTGCTTCTTAAGTGCAGGACAGTCCCTTTTCCAGTGTCCTGGCATTTTATAGTATCTGCAAGCGTCTTTTGGAGGGGAGGTTTTGGGATTGGTAAGAAGGATGGGGGGGGGTGGTGCTTTAGGTTTTTCCTAAGGCCACATTTGTGTTTTTGTAAAGACTCAGTAAAGCCAGGACATTTATTTATTTTTTAAAAATATTTATTTATTTATTTAATATGGGTTCTCGCTCTGTGGCCCAGGCTGGAGTACAGTAGCACAACCATAGCTCACTGCAGCCTCAAACTTCTGGCTCAGTCGATCCTCCCACTTCAGCCTCCCGAGTAGATGGAACTACAGGTGCATACCACCATGCCCGGCTAATTAAAAAAAAATTTGTTTAGAGACAGGGTCTCACTATGCTGCTCAGGCTGGTCTTGAACTCCTGGCCTCAGGAGATCCTTTCGCCTCAGCCTAGAACAGTTATTTTTAATTCTTCAAAGAACTGGGTGGTGGACTCAGCCAGTTAAGGGATTGGCCTGCCCATCCAACTGCACTATTTTGAAATTGCCCCTTTATGTCAGAGAGAAGATTTCCAACTGATGTGGAAACCAAAAGATTCCTGCGTTCCAGGGCTTCTGAATTTAGAGCTGTGTGCCTTTGGAATGTTTTTCTAAATCTTTTAACAGAGCCTTTAGGATAAATTCCTGCCCTCAGAGCATATCATTCCACTTCAGCCCATTGACCTGTAGAGGAAAGTCTTCCATAATATCTCCTATCAGACTGAACTATCAGCCTCCCACTGGGCCATGTGCAGGAGGAAGGTAGTGAAGGGGAGTTTATAGTGGGTGTAGATTTAAATTGTTGTTCTAAATCTGATTTCTGTTGTTTAATTTCATTAAGGAAGCTTTTAGGCTTGCTGTGATACTTTTTGTGTCCTTCTTTCCATTTCATCCTCCCCTGTAGGTAATTAGGACATTTGTTTAGGGTAAGTGTGCTCTAAAAATCCTTTTAAATATGAAAGCTTTTCTAACCCAAAAGATTTGTCATCTGGCCATTGACAATTTAGGGTTTCCAAAAGCATGCTTGTTCCAAAATACAATTCAAAACCAATAAGCCTTTATATGGCTTGACCATAAACTACGTAGCCAAAAAAACTTCAGTAATGATATATTTCAGGATCTTAATGTTATTAGTGCTGATTCTTTTCTCTCTGTACCTGTAACTAACAACAACACAACAGAAATTCCAGAAATATAGTCACTTCCTAAAAATATTTAGTCAATTGTCTAGGATTTTGGTCAATATGGCACCAAATAGATATTGGAACTTTAAAATATAATTGATTGATTTTTTGGAATAATCTGGAATTCTAGATGTAATAAACATTTAAAATAGGATTCATTTAAATTAAGGTAATTTCTCACACATCTTGTGTTATTTGGTAAAGACTCAGGACCAGTTTAACCTTTGTTACATTGATACTTAGAATATACAATCTCTAACCTCAGGATTATGAACAACCTAAGTCTGTAAATTCATGATTTTAACCTTTTCCTGCTCTTAAAAATTAATATACTATCTTAATTAGTTTAAAAAGCCAGTCCTTTTTATTCACAGATTCAACTACCTTTAGAGTGTTCTTAGGAAAAAAATTGTGGCAGAGTATGCAGCATAGGGTAAAAAGAGCACTGTGTACTACCGTATTTCCTGTAATGAAAAATCTGCGGTACAAAGCACGCAGTAGTAGAAAGCTGTGTTCTTCTGAAGCACAGGTTTAACGTGCATGTTGTAATGGATTTATCAGACTTTAGGAATAAGAAAGCTCTAAGAATATGCTCATCCTGTTGGGAATAAATCTTTGGAATTTTAATTCACATGTGATTTGGAAAATCTACAGTAGAATCATTAAAAATTCAATCCGTAATCAATATTTGAGCCTATTGGTAACTATGTTTTCCTTTCTGTAACTGATGGATCCTGGTGGTTTGCCGTCTTACGAATCAATCTCACACTGAAGATTCTTGGCCGAGGACTCAGACATGACGGATTGTGGCCTTTCTCTGTACCCATTGCCTTAGGAAGTCCTTGAGTATAATTGTAACCAGTGTGTTTCATTCTTTTCTCCTGTGGGTGTGGAAACCCCTTCAGGTTGGTGGCTACTGGGATAAGTCCTGTAGCACAGTGACTCAGCTGAAGGAAGGTCTCAATCGAATCCTCTGCCTGATCCCCTATAATGTGATCAGTCAATCTGTCTGGGAGTGTATTATGCCGGAATGGCTGGAAGCCATCAGAACAGAAGTCCCAGATAATCAGTTAAAAGAATTCAGGGAAGTATTAAGGTGGGTAAGTAGTTTAATGAAATCACTGCAATTATAATCATACCTAATGTTTGTTGAGCATGTACTGTATGCCTGTTACCCTACTAAGCATTTTATATAATCTCATTTGCTTTTTAACAACCCTGTAGAGAAACTTGAAGCCCCAACGTGAAATAGCTGCAATACCTCCACCTAAGATGATTTGGCATTGTCCCGAAAAGATTTTGTTCTTGTGGAATAGTAAATAGATAAAAAGAGACGTTTGCTTATTTTGAAATTTTCAAATATAATTATAATTGGTAGGATGTGGTGGGAAAGTGCAAAGGGAAACTGTTTTAGATGCTAGGGAGCAATGCTAATGCCTTAGAAATGCAATTCCTTCTGTTAAACCTAATATGAGGAAGAACAGTAATGTTATTAACCACCATATGAATTATTTATAAGATCTCTATTTCAATGACATAAACTTCTCTTCTAGTAAAGTGAAACATGCTGCTAACAGTTCAGAACACAAACTAATCTAAAAGACTTGGCTTCCCAAATAGGGAATAGTTAGAAAGACATTGGTGGCATTAGTAGAACCCGATCTATGCCCATTGGTCATTTACTTTTGTTGCTCTGCTTTCCAGCAAAATGTTTGACATTGAACTCTGTCCTCTGCCTTTCTCAATGGAGGAGATGTTTGGTTTTATTAGTTGTCGGTTTACAGGATACCCCTCATCTGTGCAGGAGCAAGCTTTACTATGGCTTCATGTAAGTGAATAATACTTCCGATCATTTTAGGAAATAGTTCTTAACTTACAAGCTTTAGATTCCTGGGTCGAGGGGGTGGGAGTTGTAGCAAAGAGTTCATAAGTCCCTATGTTTGCCAAGAAAGAATATCTCCTATGCATAGATAAATGAGTAAATTTCAAATATATGTTGCTCTAGTTGTGGGTAATATATAAATATATAAATTGTGCAATAATATTACTGAATTCATAGTAGCTTGAGGTCCTTTTATATTTTTCCATCAATGGCTATTAAAAGTATAATAGTTGTCTTGTGGGATTCTGCTAAATCTTTGATATTAAACAGGTCCTTTACTTGGAAGGATGGGGAAGGATTTAGTGACTAGTTCGTGCTGTTCTCTCAGCCTGGGATGACTTTCTCTTGTGTCTCTATTTGTGAACTCCAACCTACCTTTTAAAGTTCATCTCAAAAATTATCCCCTATGTGAAGTTTTCTGCTACTTCAAGCCCTCATCTTCCCAGGTTCTCTGTGTGAATTTGGTTCTATTTCTGTCTCACAGTTTTTGTCTCTCTCTCCACCTGATTACAACCTCCTGAGTACAAGGGCCAGGTCTTACTCATTTCTGTATTTATAACCCTCTTCATCCTCTCCTCCTAGAATATAGCACATGCTTTGTATTTAAAAGTGGATGTTCAGGGCCAGGTGCGGTGGCTCATGCCTGTAATCCCAGCATTTTGGGAGGCTGAGGTGGGTGGATCACAAGGTCAGGAATTCAAGACCAGCCTGGCCAAGATGGTGAAATCCTATCTCCATTAAAAATACAAAAAATTAGCCAGGCATGGTGGCGGGTGCCTGTAATCCCAGCTACTTGGGAGGCTGAGACAGAGAATTACTTGAATCCAGGAGGCAGAGGTTTCAGTGAGCCGAGACCGCACCACTGCACTCCAGCCTGGGCAACAGAGTGAGACTCTGTCTCAAAAAAAAAAAGTGAATGTTCAATTAAAGTTTATTAAATTGACTTGAATACCTGATATGAAGTTTGGGCAGTTTTAGAAAATGAGGACAGAATCAATGTTTAGGTTAACTACAGGTACAGATACCTGTAGGTATGTCATGCAAGGATAGGATTCCATAAGCTCTTCAAGTTGTAAAGATGCCTTTCTGGGTTCGAAACTAAAGAGCAATATTCTTCACATTTGACAAAGAGTAAAGAGACCATTTTTTAAAAAGTCAAAATTTGGGCCAGCTTGGTAGCTCACACCTGTAATCCCAGCACTTTGGGAGGCGAAGGTGGGTGGATCACTTAAGCTCACGAGTTCAAGACCAGTCTGGCCAACATAGCCAAAGCCCATCTCTACAAAAAATACAAAAATTAGCTGGATGTGGTGACGCACATCTGTAGTCCCAGCAACTTGGGAGGCTGAGCCAGGAGAATCTCTTGAGCCCACGAGATCAAGGCCGCAATGAGCTATGATCAGGCCACTGCACTCCAGCCTGGGCAACAAAGTGAGACCCTGTCTCATAAAAAAAAAAATAGTCAACTTTGGGATTTAGAATTTTAACCATTTATTCCCAAATGGATTTCAGTAAAGTAATTCTCCTTTTAAGAAAGCCAGTCTTCCTACACATGGCTGGATGTTGCCTCAGTTACCCAGTTGCACAGCCCTTACACTGTTCTCCTTGGGGATGAGCCCATACAGCTTTGACCCGTATAGCTACAGCGGCAACATTTACACATTTTACGGACTGGGCTTTCATCCAGCCTTGATTTATAAGACAGAGTGCTGCAGCTGAAGGAGGTTTTCCAGCCTTGGTCTATTTGGAGAATAGAGTGGACACTATAGTGGTTAGAGTTGACTCATTTATAATTAATTGTGGAAACACATGCAAGAGCTCCCATGGGCCAGGCACTGGAATAGGCACTGGAATAAAAGTGGGACCAGAAATAGTCCTTTCTGGATACTTCCTTTCTTTAAGCAGCTCTCAGTGGGAGGGATAGGATGAGATAATTAAACAGAAGAAAAAGTAATAATTGCTCTAATAAAGGTATGTATAAAGGTTAAGAAAGCACAGAACAGGGATGGATTAATTCTGTCTGAAGGAAGAAGGCATTTTTTTCCAGAAAATTAATGACAGAGAAGGTGACTTGATTTGGGCCCAGATTGACACCAAGTTGTACCAGACAGCAAGATGGGATGGGTCATTGAGATCAGAGTGGGGATGGACTGGAGAAGCAGTGCTAGTCCAGGAGAAAGGTGGGGACCTGAGGCACTAGCGGTGGGTATGGAGAGTCGGGGACAGCGTCAAGAGAAACTGAGAAGTGTTAGTAGAAAGAACATGGTGACCTATTAGATGCTGGGGGTGAGGAAAGGAGAAAGTTCAATGATAACTTTGATTTTCTTAGTATGAAAATTGGAGGATGACTGTGTTGATAGAATACACGCAAGGCTAAATATCCTCAGGTTCAACAATTTGCTTTGGAAAAAGAAGGCTAAATGTAGCTTTTTTGAGTTTTAAAATTTACATGTGTTTTTTGGGGGATATATGCCTTTTTTTCCCTAGGTATTATCGGAGTTAGATATCATGGTTCCACTTCAACTCCTAATAAGTATGTTTTCTGATGGAGTTAATTCGGTCAAAGAGCTGGCAAATCAAAGAAAATCAAGAGTCAGTGAACTGGCAGGGAACCTTGCATCTCGAAGGGTAATTATTGCCACATTTGTTCTTTTATTACTTTTAAAAATTTTGAAAACCCTTGTCAGTTATCCTAAGCCTGAAAGTACTGTCATAAGAAACCAAAAATGTGTTTTCCTCCCATCTCACTGTGTTCATCTTTTAAGTGCATTAAATAGTCACATTTGTTTGGTATAGTATATAATCAGTAAGTTATTGAGTTTTCATTTTCTTTTTAATTGCTTTGAATTTTAGCTCTCTCCCTTGATGAAAAAGAGTAGCTTTTTGGTAACATTCTATTTTTATGAGTCTCCTGCTGAATAAGAATTTTTCACCAGCTCCTAGGCAGATCAGTACTTCACTTTGGGGGTGAGGAGTTTGGCAGGAGTTTGGATGATTTTTTTTCCTTGTCTTTTGGGAAGATATGATCAACTAGTGGTGAATGTGAGGGATGCTGTCACTGTGAACCAACTGAGCCCACTTTCTTGACCCCTTTGCATCACTGTAGATGAGAAAAGTCAAGATAGTCTGGTCTAAAGTGTATACAAACTGCTGGACAGCTTTGATTATTTTTCTATGGAGGCCTCTGCTGATGTAGAGTCTCTGCTGATGTGCTGCTGTTCTCAGGCCATGAGCAGCTGTGGAAAGGTTGACTCTTATTGGATGGTTGGCAGAAAATGTTCACCACTCTTTCCTTGTGAAGCTTCTCTACAAAATTTCCCCCACTGTATGCCACAGGCCTCCAGCCATTCCACCTGATATCTAGGGATTAAAAAATGGAACATGATTATGGGTTTGTATTCATGGTTTTTAAAGAATATCATTACTTATTTTGTCATCTGCCTGATAGGAGCCAGCTGCCAACCATCTATACTTTATTTCTTTCTTCCGTAACCTTTAAGATGACATTCCTTTGTGTGGCACTTTATTCTGTGCGATGTGTTCACAATAAACAATATCACAGGATTGTGTGAGGCAGCCAGGGAAGAACTCATTATCTTCATTTTACAACTGCCTAACCTGATGTTCAGTGAAGTGAAGTGATTTCCTACAGATAACACCGTGAATGCTTGGGTATTCTGATTCTTAATGGGGTCATTTTCCTCTTTACCTTAAAAATGGTGTTTGAAGAGCTTTGTGGTTACCACAAAGATTTTTAAGACAGAAAAATATCCTAGGTGGTAGGTTCAATCATATCCCAAACCTCAGCATCACTCAATATAACTTTGTAACAAACCTGCACATGTGTCCCCTGATTCTAAAATAAAAATTGAAAAAGAAAAAAAAGAGAGAGAAATATGATTTGAGAGTGATGTACAGATGTGTTAGTCAGGGTCCCGATTCAGAATTTATCCCAGATAGTTTAAATGACAGACTTTAGTGGAGATTCTGCCTATAGTGTTATGGGAAAGCTTAAGGGAGCTAAAGGAGCAGTACGGGTAGACAAGGCACTCAGAGTCCAGGAACAGTCCAGGAGAAAGTCCTTACACCCCCAGGGCTGAAGGAACAAGGGAAGGAGCTCCTGGGGTACCAAACAGGAGCTGAACTGTAAGAAAGGGCTGGTTGGAGAAGTTATGGAGTGCTAGAGATGCTCCCAGAGATGTAGCACCCAAGTGGGCAAGGAGAAGGGGAAATTCTTCTGCCTCTCTCTCCTCCAGCTTTCAGGACTTCTGCTGGTGCCTCCCATTCACTGAACCCAGCCAGGTTTGGTGACTCATGCCTCTAATCCCAGCACTTCGGGAGCTGAAGTGGGAGGATTGCTTGAGTCCAGGAGTTAGAGACCAGCCTGGGCCACATAATGAGACCTTGTCTCTACAAAAAAATTTTCAAAAAATTAGCTGGGCCTGGTGGTGCAAGCCTGTAGTCCCAGCTACTTGGGAGGCTGAGGTGGGAGGATTGCTTGAGCCTAGGAGGTCAAGCCTGCAGTGAGCCATGATCATGCCGCTGCACTCCAGCCTGGGCAAGAGAGCAAGACTCTGTCCCAAAGCAAAACAGTGACAAAAAAATCCAAAGAATAAAAACCATTGACTTAACCCAGCTAGAAGCTACGCAGCAAAGGAGCCAGAGGAGACTCAGTCCATGACTTCTTGGGCATAGAGTAGGGCCAAGGAGGTAGTAAAGGTCTGAATGGGGGTTGGGTGGACAAATGGAGAATAATCAGTATAAAAGGTTTATCATATATTGTCGACCCATAATAGTTTACTACTTGTAATCCCCAGAGACCATCTTTTAACCAATCGTGTCAATCTGAGATTCTGTGCTTCTGATTCTAAACATTATCTTGCAATATTTTACTTTTGTAAATTCTCATTTTTCAGGGTATGGTTTTCAGTATATTCAAACAATCTGGTCTAATTGGACATGTTTGATGGGTTGAAAAATGTAATGGCAGATGCCTTCATTCTTTGGCGTGTTGATGTCACTTCCTGACAACTAGGAAGTTTGAGTGGTTTTATTTTTTTTTTATATATATATTGAGAGAATCCTTAGTATTTGGAGATACTAATGCCAATGGTTAAGGAAGGAAATAAGTGTGACAGCTGGAAATACCTTCCATAGAGTCCCCAGATATTTTACACAGCCATTTGAGCTTCTGTGAGTTCATTTCTGTGTTGCCATTCTTTCTTGTAGGTGAGTGTTGCCTCTGATCCTGGTCGACGAGTTCAGCACAATATGCTCAGTCCATTTCATAGTCCTTTCCAGAGTCCGTTTCGGAGTCCTATGCGTAGTCCATTTCGTAGCCCTTTCAAGAATTTTGGACACCCAGGAGGAAGGACTATTGACTTTGATTGTGAAGATGATGAAATGAATCTAAATTGTTTCATCCTCATGTTTGATCTTCTCCTGAAGCAGGTAGCTGAAGCATGAGCTTCCTTTAGTTCAGAGGTGAAGAATGAGAGAAAGCATTGTACAGCAATTCTTTCCATGTGTTGGGCATCTCCACACTTACCGAAATGATGCAGCATCACCCAAGACCTTTTGCAAACTCCTTTGGGGATTTCCCAGAGAGTCTGAAAACTACTTATGTGAATATCTGCAGTGATGTTGACATATGAGAATGGATTGAATTTTAGAAACACCTTAGTGTCATTAGAATTGATTCTGTTAAGTAAATTGCATGAACAAAAAGTATGATACTATTGTTGGGAGGGGCAACAACTCTATAGTGATGAAGCTAATTTTAATATATTTCATACATTCATTTTTAAAGTTAATTTTAAAAGAGAAGTTAAAAAGGTTTTGATGAGAATATTTCTTTTTAACCTTTTATTTTGAAACAATTTCAGATTTGCAGAAAAGTCACAAGAATACTATAAAGAATTTCCAAATACTCCTCCCTGCAATTCTCCCGATGTTAACATTTACCACATCTGCTTCTCTCTCTCTTTCTCTGCATGTGTATGCATTAATTTTTTAATAGATTGTTTGAGACTAAATTGCAGACATGATGTCCTTTTATCCCTAAACACTTCAGAGTGTATTTTCTAAAAAATAAGGACATTCTCTTACATAAACATAGTACAGTTATCAAAATCAGGAAATTAATAGTGTTATAGTACTACTATATAACTTACAGAAATTATTAATTTTAAAAATTGATATAATAGTAATATCTTTATAGCAAGAGAACAAAGCCTGGCTTTGATTAAGGAACAATTTAGAAGCACTCATTGCAATTATATGTACTGTTTCCTTTGTCTTCTTTAATCTAGGACAGTTCCTTCATCTTTATCTTTCACATCCTTGACTTTTTTTAAAAAAAATTTTTAAAATTTTTGTGGGTACCTCATGGGTGTCTATACTTATGGGGCCTTGACATTTTTGAAGAGTATAGTCTAGTTATTTTGTGGACTCTCCCTCGATTTGAGTTTGCCTGATGCTTCCTTATGAATTAATTTGGGTCATGCATTTTTTGGTAGGAAGACCACAGATGTGATGTTATGTCCTTTGTAATGCATCATGTCAGCAGGCGTAAGATAATAATGTCCCATTACTGCGATGATAACTTCAGTCACCTTAACCAAGTGACCAAAATCTGCCAGATTTTTCTGTGATAAAGTCACTATTTTCCCTTTTGTAACTAATAAGTAATTTGTAAATACCTTATGGATTTCCTATTTATTTATCAGACTTTCATCCACTAGTTTTAGCATCAATGGATGATTCATCAATTATTACTATCATGACAGTCAAGTGATAATTTTCCAATTCCATCATTTCTTCTAAATGTATTCGCTGGTATTCTACTGATGGAATAGTTTCTCCTTCTTTCCCATTTATGTGTTTATTTATTTATCTACTTATTCCCGCAGTGCCCAGGGATTTTTATGTTACTTGGTGGGTTATACTCTGTTACTGTGATTCTGTATCTTGATGCTCGTGTTCCACAAATTGGCCAGTGGGAATCTTTTCAAGCTGGCTCCTGTGTTCTTTTGGCACGTCCACATCATTCCGTGAACTCTTCCTTAATTTCTGGTGCAACAAGATGTTCCGGGCTCATCTTATATTTTCCTAGCCCCAGCCCTGGAATTCAGCCATTTCTCCAAGGAGCCCTGGTTCCTTTTAGCAGCTCATGGTATTTAGAAACCAAGATCTGGACTCTAGGTGAGGAGGAGCATTTTTAAAATGTGTAAAATCTCACAAACTGACGAGCCAAAAACAACAACAGCTCTCTTTTAAATGTCCCACATGATTTTTAAAATAATTCCGATTGCTTCGTCTTGTGTTTATATTCCTTCTAGAAACAACCCATGGACAGCAATGTATATTCATGGTCTTGAAGACTATATTGTCTTTAAACAATTCAATATTGCTGCCAATTAGTGAAAATTATCCCCAAGTAGTGTGCCAATGGAATATTGGACAAATGGACCAAACTCCTTCTTCTTCTTTTTTTTTTTTTTTTTTCTGTGTGTGTGTGTGTGTGTGTCCTTTTTTCGATGTCTTTCAGATGGAGTTACAAGATGATGGAATCACGATGGGTTTAGAGCAGAGCTTATCAAAGGACATTATTTCTATTATAAACAATGTCTTCCAAGCCCCCTGGGGGGGATCCCACACCTGCCAGAAGGACGAAAAAGCAATCGAGTGCAACTTATGTCAGTCTAGTATCCTCTGCTATCAGCTTGCTTGTGAACTCCTGGAGAGACTAGCTCCCAAAGAAGAAAGCCGGCTGGTGGTAAGCAGTTGAAGAAACAAGATGACCCATGTATAATAGCATTAAAGACTGCAGTAGCTGATGTAATGGAGTCTTCCTCCAGCATCATCTTAGACTCCATGCTGGGTTATACGTGAGACTGTGTTAAAAGAAACTTTTCCCATTGCTTCCGCCGACTCAGGCTCTTGGAAAGGGATACAAACTGGAGCCACACTATACAGAATTCTATTAAGTGGCTTGAGTGAAGGTTGTAGCGCCTCCATTCATATGGTTTCATGCATTACTAGTATTCTTGAAATAACTTTTATCACAAAGTTATATTACAAAGTTTAAGTGATAATGAATACTGTAAATTTTTTTTTTCTTTTTTTTTTTTTTTTTGAGACAGTGTCTCACTCTGTCTCCTAGGCTGGAGTGCAGTGGCTCAATCATGCTCACTACAACCTTTGCCTCCCAGGCTCAGGTGATTCTCCCACCTCAGCCCCTCAAGCAGCTGGGACTACAGGCACCCACTACCATGCCTGGCTAATTTTTAAAGTATTTTTTGTGGAGACGGGGTTTTGCCATGTTGCCCAGTTGGTCTTAAACTCCTGAGCTCAAGTGATTCACCCTCCTCGGCCTCCCAAAGTGCTGGGATTACAGGCGTGAGCCACCATACCTGGCCAAATGTATGCATTTTTAAATTGTTTCTCCAGCTACCTGTTGACAGACACTTGGGTTGCCATACCTTGCTGTCTGTAACTCACATGTTGTAGCAGTTTCTCGCTCCTAAAAATTTGACTACCCTGGACAACCAGTATTTGTGTCTTTAAATTTTTTAAAAAATTTATTTATTATTATTATTATTGTTTTTAGAGATAGGGTCTTGCTCTGTCACCTAGGATTGCAGTGGTGGGATCATGAATAGCTGCAGCCTTGAACTCCTGGGTTTAAGGGATCCTCCCACCTCAGCCTCCTGGGTAACTGGGCACAGGCATGCCACCATGCCTGGATAATTTAAAACATTCTTTTAGAGATGAGGTCTCACTGTGTTGCCCAGGCTGGTCTCAGATCCTGCCCTCAAGCAATCCTCCTGCCTCAGCCTCCCAAAGCACTGGGATTCCAGGCATGAACCAGCACACCTGGCCAGTATTTGCATCTTGTTTTTTGAGATGGAGTCTTGCTCTGTCGCCCAGGCTGATGTGCAGTGGTGCAATCTCAGCTCACTGCAACCTCCACCTCCCAGGTTCAAGCGATTCTCCTGCCTCAGCCTCCCTAGTAGCTGAGATTACAGGTGTGTGCCACCATGCCTGGCTAATTTCTGTATTTTTAGTAGAGACGGAATTTCACCATGTTGGTCAGGCTGGACTCGAACTCCTGACCTCGTGATCCGCCCACCTCGGCCTCCCAAAGTGCTGGGATTATAGGCGTGAGCCACAGTGCCCAGCCATTTGCATCTTAATATAGCTCTGTGAACCCCTTATTATTCCTTCCTGATTAAGTCCTGTTATTGAATAACATGCACATGGGTGGGAGTGACTTGAGGTGAGAAAGCAGGCCTAGGAAGATTTAATGATGTTTTTGATCTTCTATATATATTTGAAGTGAAAGAAAATATTTCAGCAATAGCGGATAGAGCTTTCTTTTCACTGTTCTGACAATAAGCTTGAGGTCTTTTGGGGTGTGGTGCCTTGGCCTCTGGCTGCAGCAGCATGGGGCCCAGGTCCAGCTTTGCTGAGCTGAGCGAACTGTTCCTGACACCCCTCCAGGGCCACTTACCTGGCTGCCTGTCCTGTTTATTTCAGGAGCCCACAGACAGCCTTGAGGATAGCCTCCTTTCTTCCAGACCAGAGTTTATCATAGGCCCTGAAGGGGAGGAGGAGGAGAATCCTTCAAGCAAGCATGGGGAGAACCCAGGCAATCGCACCGAGCCTGTGGAACGTGCTGGTAGGTGTGCTCTGACTGCTGGGGAGTGTACTGTGTGCACAGGGCCTGATGTTCAAATCACTGGGTTCTTGGTTTAACATCGACTTGGGCAAATTCAGACGTGGTTTCCTTAGTATAGACTCATGCAGAGGAACGTTTCCCAGCAGATTATAAAGTGAACAGATCCATTGCAGTTCCCATAGAACCCAGTTCCCTGAGCATCTTTCTGGCAGTAGGTGCCGGTTTTCAATAAAAACTCATCGCCTCCCTACTTACAATGCCTGGTGTTCTCTGTGGACCAAGGCTGGGCGCTGACAATCTTGACAGCCACTCAGGGCATCTGGCCAAAGCAGAGTGTGTTTGGATAGAAGAATGGGGCTCTGGCGGTTGGGCTGTGCAGGTTGAGCTTGGAGGCTACTTTGTTGGCTCTTAGCTGGGGCTGGGGAGTGGCCTCTTTCTCATTTGTCTCAAGGTTCTTGGGTGGACGCAGTGGGGGCAAGCGAGATGGCAGACATGCTCAGGAATCGTACTCTAGCTCCTTTCACATGACGGCATTTAGGGATTTCAGGATGTGACCCCACGTGCCTCTGGGAAAGCCTGATTTCTAGCTCTGGATGGTGGCACTCTGGGGATCTATATGAGACCTGGGGCAGATCTGGGCAGCTTTTCAATCTTCCTGCATCCATGATCCGAAAGAGTTGGAATAGCTTGCTCCTGATTGGGCACAGTGGCTCACGCCTGTAATCCCAGCACTTTGGGAGGCTGAGGTGGGCGGATCACCTGAGGTCAGGAGTTCAAGACCAACCTGACCAACATGGAGAAACCCTGTCTCTACTAAAAATACAAAATTAGCCAAGCGTGGTGGCCCATGCCTGCAATCCCAGCTGCTGTGGAGACTGAGGCAGGAGAATCACTTGAACTGGGGAGGCGGAGGTTGCAGTGAGCCGAGATCGTGCCATTGCACTCTAACCTGGGCAATAAGAGTGAAACTCTGCTCAAAAAAAAAAAAAAAAAGAAAAAGCTTGCTCCTGGAAGCTCACTCCAGTATCGGGAGGCATGGGCTTGGCATCATTCCTTCAATGAGCAGCAGATATTATTAGGGGACTGTTTCCTGGGGTTCATTGCAACTGTGGAGGTGTCTTGTTCAGACAAAAGTAACCCTACAAAACCTTTGGTCAGAACTAACTGCTTCTCCATGGATCATATGAACAGTGAATTGTGTATGAATATCTCAGCTCACACTATTTCATGTCATAAACCTTAGAATTTGAAGGAATACCTGAGATTATCTGATTCACTGGTTTTCAGTGTGCATTTCTTAGAGCTGTAAAGGCTCGGTGTGATTTCTTTTGGAACATCCTCAATTGGGGCAACCCCTGGGGGAAAGAGGAAGGCAAAATATAAAGACCCAGCAGGCTCCCCACCTTGCTTCTGCCAGATTACTCCGACGACTTGCTCTCTTTCTTATGTTGGAGTTCTTTTTTTTTTTTTTTTGAGATGGGGTCTTGCTCTGTCATTCAGTCTGGAGTGCAGGAGAGCATGATCATGGCTCACTCCAGCCTTGGCCTCCCGGGCTCAAGCAGTCCTCCCACCTCAGCCTCCCGAGTAGTTGGGACCACAGACATGCTCCACCATGCCCAGCTAATTTTTAAAAACTTTTTGTAGAGATGGGGTTTCGCCATGTTGCTCAGGCTGTTCTCAAACTCCTAGGCTCAAGCGATCCACCCGTCTCAGCCTCCCAAAGTGCTGGGATTACAGAGTGAGCCACAGCACCCGGCTGTGTGTTGGAATTCTAAGATTTTCTGTAAACAAAATATTCTGCAGAAAAGAAGTTTACAATCTGCTGATCCAGTTTATTTAGGCTTTGCACTTGGCAGATGAGGAAAATAAATCCCAGATGGGTTAAACGACTTGCCTCTGGTCATGTCACTCCTACTATTCATTCACAATTTGTACTTCATATTTCACGTGATTCCAGAGCTGTAACGGAACATTGGAGTCACTGAGAAGCAGAAACACAAACAAAAGCTCCACTCCCCAGCTCCAAGTCTGGGTATCCCTGGGATGGGGACCTGGGAATTGGAAACAACTAATTAATGGCAGAGTTGGGACTAGAACCCAACTTCTAGTTTAGTTTAGGATTAATTAACTTGTTTTAGGTGCTGCAGCAGCCAGGGCCCAGGCTTACAGTTATGTTTCTCTTAAGCACTCATGCCTAAGGGAAGCTGGGACTTCACGCATGATCCGATAGCCTGTCCTCTTTCTATGCAAATATATTTTTTAAATCTAAGCTTGCACACAGATCAATTAACTGCTACTTTTATTTCTATGTAATATTGTATTGGAACAATGGTTAAAACTAAGCAATTTTTTTTTTCTTTTCTTTTTTTTTGAGACAGGGTCTTACTCTGTTGCCCAGGCTGGAGTGCAGTGGTGTGATCTCGGCTCACTGCAACGTCCACCTCCCAGGTTCAAGCAATTCTCATGTCTCAGCTTCCTGAGTAGCTGGGACTACAGGCGCCCGCCACCATGCCCAACTAATTTTTTTTTTTTTTGAGACGGGTTTTGTCATGTTGTTCAGGCTGGTCTCGAACTCCTGACCTCAAGTGATACACCCACCTCAGCCTCCCAAAGTGCTAGGATTATAGGTGTGAGCCACTGCACCTGGCCAGCAATTTATTTTTAAATGTTTTTCTTTTCCTTGCTGAATTGTTATACAGTCCACTTATTAAAACACATGCTTTGTTCTCCCCTGCATGCTCCTCCAGGCTCCTGTGGCAGCTTTAGCCTCTTTTCCTGGTCAGGCTCTCTGCTGTCTTGCAGGGTGCAGTTATAAATTGTCTCCTCAGGAGAGCCACTCTTCTCTTTCTTCCAAGACCAGGATTCCCTGCTGTTCAGAGCCTCCCTCCTGCTTCTGCTCTGCGGGCCTTCAGGTGGTGATCTGGAGCTCTACCGTCCTAGAATTCAGGGGTGCTCTGTCGACACGTGTTCAGAGGCTTCCCCTCCCTTCTAATGTGATTCCCTTTTTCCCATCTTGAGGCCTGGCCCCTATTTCCTGTAGCGGTCAGATATGTCCACCACCAAAAATGTATTGAAAACGTTCACATCAAACAAAACAGTCAAGTACTTATGACAAGCATTTAAAATACATTCAGGCAGGAGATTCCCAATGGACTTTTCAGTATCTAGACCAAGAGAATTTGACTGCCATTGCCTCTGATCCTAGGGATTGCCAAAACGTGTAATGGTGATTTTAACACATTCTGCATTAGTTTCTGCATCTGGTTAACTTGTGAATTCTTTTCTCTAGCATGCCTCACGTATGATATATTACTGCCCCCAGTATGGGGGCAAAAGTTTTAGAGATCCTCACGAGAGGGTGAAAATAATGAGTAGTTGTTCTCATCTAAATATGTTCAACTGTTTCAAAATGCGCCTCTTTTTGTGAGAATCCATGGGATAAACCCCTTTAATTGGTAGTACAACTTGAACAACTCTCTCTCTCTCTTTTTTATTTTTTTTTCCGAGACTGAGTCTTGCTCTGTCACCCAGGCTGGAGTGCAGTGGCACGGTATCAGCTCACTGCAACCTCCACCCTCGCGGGTTCAAGCGATTCTCGTGCCTCGGCCCTCAAGTAGCTGTGATTACAGGTGCCCACCACCACACCCAGCTAATTTTTGTATTTTTAGTAGAGACGGGTTTCACCATATTGGCCAGGCTGGTCTTGAACTCCTGACCTCAAGTGATCCACCTGCCTTGGCTTCCCAAAGTGCTGGGATTTACAGGCATGAGCCACTGCGCCTGGCCGAACACCTCTCATACCTGCATATCTCCCTTCCAATTAGGAAGGCATAGCTAGCCAGGTTCCAAGTCCCTTCAGGGAGCAGCAGAACTAACAGAACTAGCAGCACTGTGCAGTCCATCATGTATGCAGATGTCTCTGGGTAGGGGTAGCTCTAGGGAGCCAAAGACATCTGAATTCATGAGGGACTGCACGGTGGAAAATGGAAACTGAGAATTCTCAATTCAGAAGATTTCCTGCACTAGTATCATAGCAGGGATATGTGCTAATTTGGAGAGCAAATAAAAACATTGCTCAAACAATGTTGCATATATTCTATGTCAATTTGTTACTCCTGTTGGTTTTTATGATCTTGATAAATTGATGAATGATGGGGGAAATGAAGAGTTAGCCTAATTTTTGTGTAATTATTTCTTCACAGCAGTAAAGAATGATACTGAAAGAAAATTTTGCTACCAACAGCTTCCGGTAACATTGAGACTAATATATACCATTTTCCAGGTATATTTTCTGATATCTTTGAGTACTTGGCTTGCTAGCATTACTGTTTTGGATAACTTAGTAACCATGTGGTTTTTTGTGTAGGAAATGGCTAAGTTTGAAGAGCCAGACATTCTTTTTAATATGCTCAATTGCCTGAAGATTCTTTGTCTGCATGGAGAGTGTTTATACCTTGCCAGAAAAGATCACCCTCAATTTTTAGCCTACATTCAGGACCATATGTTGATTGCAAGGTATGTCTTCCTAACGGTTTATTTTGTTTGTTTATATATTAAGCTTTAGTTGTGAAAATTCAAGTTAGATTAAGATTTACTGGCTTGTTTGGGTTATTTTTCAAGCCAGGACAGCTCGATTGCCTATAACTGCTTTTATTTTCCTTTTTAGTCTAATTTAAAAGTACGTTAATACAAGGAATGGTAATTTCCATTTGCCAGATACTGAATAAATAGAAAAGTTAAAGTAAAAATTATTTTATGCCTTTCATTTGTTAGATGGCTTAAGAATATAGAAAATATAGAAAAATGCCCCAAAAATGTTAATATTTACCTAGTATAATTAAGTAAGGACTTACCTACCTTCTTACTTAAAATAGAACTGCTAATAGAGATCTAAATCTCTCCATATGCTATCTGATAAGTTAGTTTTTAGAGACTGGTAAGACATTTGGAAAATTATAATAAAACGTTACCCTAGATTTACAGTGTTTTTCCTCCTGAAAACCTTAAAATAACTCTTGCAATCTTCCTGGAAATAAATCAGAAACATGCTTATTTTATATGTATGAGAATGAGTCGGTAAAAAAGGAAAAGATTGGTTCAGGTTAACCTGATGATAAATCACATTGAGGCTCTATCTTTCTTTACTAATTTTGTTTATTTATTTATTATTCATTCAACAAATATGAGGGCTTATTGTATACATTCTTGTTCTAGGTTCTTAGGGAATTTGCAATCTAGTTTGGAAGGGGTGAATCCTATATAGAGAAAAGGTGACCATCTAATTTAGTATTCAAATTTGTCTGCGTTTGAGAGTGAAGAGAGCTGGTCTTCATAATAACCCCGAGAGGATGAATATAAACTTGACAGTCTTGGTTAAACTAAGATTCATATTCATGTATGTGTACATCACTGTCAATCCAAGGGAATGTGATAAATGACTGCTTGATACAGCTTAAAGGTGGGAGAGAGCATTTCTGGATGAATGATGAATGATGAAAGGCTCTGGAGACAATACCGCTTGAATGGGCATTGAGATAACGACAGAATTTTCATTGGTAGAGATTTGAGATGGGTGGGACATGTTGTAAAACCTGGGAATGTCAAGAGCAAACAGATGGGAGACTTGGAAAGAAGGGACCAGAAATGAGCAGGGCATACTTGGGGGATACCAAAGCTTTATTTTATTTTTATTTTTATTTTTTTTTTTGCTGGATGGTGTGGATGTAAGGGAGTAATGGAAAATGAGGCTGGAGAAGTAGGTTGGGACCCAAGTATGCAGGGCCTTGAAGATAGGGATTTTATTAAATGATGTTTGGAGATCCATGGAAGACCTTAAAATAGAGTCAGAGGTGTGCTTTACTAGAATGAGTATGGAGAAAAGAGAGATTTTTGGAAACATCCAAATTTAAGAGAGTGCTAAGAGCACATTGCAAAGGCTTACTGAATATAAACACACAACGCAGAACTTTCTTCTGAAAGGTTTGTTAGAAGAGGAAAGGAAACATCAGATACTTAGAAAAGGGAGTCGACATTAAGGATTTTTAGGATAAAGAAAATCTGAACGGCCAGGCGCAATGGCTCACACCTGTAATCCCAGCAGTTTGGGAGGCCAAGGTAGGCGGATCATGAGGTCAGCAGATTGAGACCATCCTGGCTAACACAGTGAAATCCCATCTCTACTAAAATACAGAAAAATTAGCCGGGCGTGGTGGCGGGCATCTGTAGTCCCAGCTACTCCGGAGGCTGAGGCAGGAGAATGGCACGAACCCGGGAAGCAGAGCTTGCAGTGAGCCGAGATTGCGCCACTGCCCTCCAGCCTGGGCAACAGAGCGGGACTCCGTCTCAAAAACAAAAAAAAACAAAAACAAAAAAAAACCACAAAAAGAATATCTGAACATACTTATGGTCAGTGGGAAAGGCCAGAGAAAGTAAACAGTTAGTGGGCCCAAGTTTTGGAAGGCAGGAGAGTGTGCGATCAAGAACAAAGGGTCGGCCAGGCACGGTGGCTCACGCCTGTAATCCCAGCACTTTGGGAGGCCAAGGCAGGCGGATCACAAGGTCAGGAGATCGAGACCACGGTGAAACCCCATCTCTACTAAAAATACAAAAAATTAGCTGGGCGCGGTGGCGGGCGCCTGTAGTCCCAGCTACTCAGGAGGCTGAGGCAGGAGAATGGCGTGAACCCGGGAGGCGGAGCTTGCAGTGAGCCGAGATCGCGCCACTGCGCTCCAGCCTGGGCAACAGAGCGAGACTCTGTCTCAAAAAAAAAAAAAAAAAAAAAGAACAAAGGGTCGGGTGGAAAACAGGAAGAATACCCTTTCCTTTGAAAGAAGATACATTTTGAGGAAAAGAGAAAGTGTTAAGGAGAGTTTATAACAGCTGACTTAACCCTTAAGAATATTAAGGTGTTGATGTCTTCTCCTGAGAGGGGGATGATAGACATTGTATTGGGAGCTTCAGGAACATGGAAGAGAGTACCAGACAGCCTGCATGAGGAAAGCATTCAGGCTTTAGGTTGGCTGAGGTAGCTAGCACCAGTTTGCAGTGGACCAAGTTAGTAGGGATTTGGGTTTCTTTTCCTCTGGTGCTCAGCGGCCTGGGAGTGGATGAGAGCAGATGGGCAAAGGGTCTATTCAGGACCGGGGACTGGTGATATGGTTATGATGGAAGCTCAGAGGGATGAGGATTCCAGAGTGATGAAACAGTTGTCTCTGGAATCCATTCTACGACTGGATGCAGATGAAGCCGAAGAATTGATATTTGGGAGAGGAGTATGGAGAAGAGGGCGGAGGAGTCTCAGTCAGGATGAGCTGGGGGATGGGGGGAAGTTGGGTGTTCTCAGCCTTATAGAGGGGAGGTCAGCGTCTCATCCAGCAGAGTAAAGACAGAGGCCACTGGGGATGAGGAGGTGTGAATGAAACTGGGGCTTGATCCACTGACGGCATCTGCAGAGGCCTGCTTGAGGAGCAAGACTGAGCTAGGTCCCTAACTGACCAAAGAATTGGGAGAGGACCCTGTGCATCAATGTCATGGGTTTCAAAAGAAAGAGGCTGCTAAGAGGAGGCCTGGAGGAAGTCTTGGGAAGCGAGGGTCATTTGGCCCAGTGAAGACAGGAGTCCAGACTCATTGAGACTCTGGACTCTCAAGAGAAAATCTCAAGGCCAGGCACAGTGGCTTATCCCTGTAATTCCAGCATGTCAGAAAACGGAGGTGGGAGCACACTTAAGGCCAGGAGTTTTAGATCAGCCTGGGCAACATAGCGAGACCCCATCTCTACTAAAGCAAAAAATTAGCCAGGTATGGTGGTGGAAGCCTATAGTCCCAGCTACTCAGAGGCTGAGGTGGGAGGATTGCTTGAGTCCAGGAGTTTGAGGCTGCAGTGAATTATGTTGGTGCCATTTCACTCCAAGCAATAATAAGAAATTGTGTTACCGGAAAAATGTGAGGTTCCAGCTAAGTGAGGAAGGGGAAGCTGCACTAGTTACCTAGGCTGCTGTAACAAATTGCTGTGAACTGAGTGACTGAGTGGCTTAAAATTACTGAAGTTTATTCTCTCACAATTCTGGGGGCCAGAAATCTGAAGTCCAGGTGGCAGCAGGGCCGTGCGCCCTGTGACAACTCTAAGGGAGGAGCCTTTCTTGCCTCTCGCCTGGATTCTCATGGCTGTTAGCAATTGTTGGCATTTCTTGGCTTGCAGCTGCCTCATTCCAGTCTTTGCCACATGGTCTTCTTCCCTGTGTGTCCCTGAGTGTCCCTTCCTCTTCTTACCGGGGGACTAATCATTCATTATATTTAGGACCCGCCCTATCCAGTAGGAACCCATCTTAACTGATGACATCTAAATAAGGCCCCTTGAGGTTCCGAGTGCACATGAATTTTCAGGGAGCGCTATTCAGCCCACTAGAGAAGCATACCACGAGAAAGGTGGAGGATCTACAGAAGTTTCTTCCCTAGAAAACAGGGATTCTGCAGCTGCAGTGGGAGGAAGAAGCTGGGGAAAGGGAAAGGGTAGACATGGGTGACCTGGAGTAGGGAAGAGTAGGAATGACCTGGAGGGAACAGTGTGAAGTTTGAGACCATCAGCAGATCTGGACGAAAGAAGTGAAGGAATGGGGCTGAGATTTAGGCAGACACTCCATGAATTCAACATGGGAATACAAAATGGACATTTTTTTTTTATTGTGAAAGCAACCCCCCAGAATGTACACGTGCCAAATGGACTGTTAGTGCCACGGGACCACCCACTCGGTCTTTGGGGTCCATAGTCCAGGCTGTCTCCTTAAAGGGCCAGGTTTTCTCCGCAAAGTGCCACCCTGACACAAAAACCATGATGAACAATGAAAGGACCTGTGGAAAACTTACTCTGCTTGTTTCCAAACAAGTCGGCCCTAGAGAGCTGGGAAAGCTGAATGGGACTGGCCGAATCCTGGGTTTTGTCATGGAAATGGTTTTCTAGCAGGGCTGCCTGGTTTGCATTCTTCAACTAAACCAGAAGTTCATGAAGGCACAAATTATGTCTTCTTTTTCCTTTGCACTCTTCCTGGGGCCTATTGTGTGCTCTGGAAGCATCATCATCCTTGTCATCATGATAGTGGTAGCAGCTTGAGGTTTCTGCATACCTACTAAGTGCCATGCTTTCTGTACATCTCATTTAATACAGCCCACACTGGGAGGACACGAAGGTTTAGAGAATTTGCATGTGGTTACACAGCTCATGAATGGCAGGTTTGGGATGAGATCCCTATTTGTCTGACTTCCACTATTTGGATTAAGCATACGGTGTTTAAAAAATCACTCCTTTTCATTCTATAGCTCTGGTATACCTTCTGAAAAACAGCCAACTGGAGTGGCTCGTACCTCCATATGTTCTCTGTAAAATGGAGATGGCACGTGTCACTCTTCCCCTCTCTTACCAGTGCAGCATGAGCTTTGTAAAGTCACAAATACAGGTGACCCTTGAACAACGGGGAGGTACAAATGCTGACCCTTGTGCAGTTGAAAATCTGTGTCTAACTTTTCTCTTCCCCAAAACTTAACCTCTAATAGCTTCCTGTTGACCAGAAGCCTTATGATAACATAAAGAGCTGATTAACACATATTTTGTATGTTTTATGCATTATTTATTGTATTCTTACAATAAAATAAGCCAGAGAAAAGAAAATGTTATTGAGAAAATCGTAAGGAAAATGCATTTACAGTACCATACTGTGTTTATCAATACCGTAAGTTTATGCCATCTGTTTACAAGATGAATTGTGTATTTGAAAGGGTGAGCAGCTGCAACTGCAGACTTCAAGCTATGGTACATATCAAGCAATTCAACTTTTCTTAGTAATGTCGTGACTTTCGTTTGCTTTCTGGGAGCACTTCCAGCGTCACTAGTGGCACTTCGTATGGGACCCATGGTGCTATTCAAGGTTTATGGTATTGCACTAAACACAATGAAAAAGACGTGAGAACTGCGAGGGATCACTTTTTACTGTGATTTGCAATTTACTGGAGAGAGGAGCTGCTCACACAGAGAGACAACACTTGAGCTCACCTGAATTGCAATAGGAGATGGCTACAAAATTATTACCGTAGTACAATGTGTACCACAGTTGGTTTTATGCCGTTATGATTTCATACTGCATCTTTACATTTGCTTAACATTCCTCTCCACTGTGAATGGCGCCATTATGGTCTGTAAATGTGTGTGTGTAAGTTTTCATAAATCTTAACTCTTTATAATAGATTCATGTATAATTTATGGTAGTAAATGTTAAAATAGACTAGTAACTACATATATTTTATACATTCATGACACACCTTTTCTTTTTTTTTTGAGACAGAGTCTCACTCTGTCGCCCAGGCTGGAGTGCAGTGGTGCAATCTTGGCTCACTGCAAGCTTCGCCTCCCGGGTTCATGCCATTCTCCTTCCTCAGCCTCCCAAGTAGCTGGGACTACAGGTGCCCGCCACCATGCCTGGCTAATTTTTTGTATTTTCAGTAGAAACAGGGTTTCACCGTGTTAGCCAGGATGGTCTCGATCTCCTGACCTCGTGATTCATCCACCTCGGCCTCCCAAAGTGCTGGGATTACAGGCGTGAGCCACCACGCCCGGCCGACATAAATTTTCCTTAAATTTTTTCACTATTTTTAGGCTACATGGTACATCTGTGAACTTTTTAAAATTGTTGCAAATCTCCTAAAAAATTCAATATGTTTATTGAAAACAATCCATGTGTAAGTGGACCTGTACGTACAGTTCAAACCTGTGTTGTTCAAGGGTCAACTGTAGTTTTGATTCTGATATTGACTCTGGAGTCAAATAGAAAACAAAACTAAACAACAACAAAAACAACCAAAAGGCATACTTTAAATAATTGAAAAAAAAGGAAACAATAATGTATTATTACTAAAATATATTATATTCAGAATTATGCCTGTAGAACTTGATAGAAACTCAGCTGAAACTGCTAAGGTGCAAGATGTTATCAGGGGTCTCCTTCTGTCTTTTCCTCCTCCCCTTTCTCACTCCCTCCCCATCTCTCAGCCCAGCTCTGGCTTGGCTTCTGGAATGGAACTAAGTGTTGGTTTCTCGGTTAAGTGCAGGCTGTCCCTGTGAGATGGGAAGGAGGGTGATTGGCAGCCGCAGGCTGACATTGCCCTTTGTTCCTGAGATTTCAGAAGGAGAGAGAGCCTCTCCCTCCCAGAGTGCGTATCAGTCCCTGAAATAAGAGTTCAATTATTCCCATGCTTCGGTCATATGCCTTCTCCTAGCTAATCACTTTATTCAGGGTGTTGACGTTCGTTGATCAGCCTGTTTGTATTCCCCCTTGTGATAGAGAAGGTTGGGGAGCTTGACTGATGAACTGTCTTTCTTGGAGAGGCTGTTATTAAGAGAAAAAGAGTTGTTCTTTGACATCATAAGAGGCTGGGCAGGCCAAACCAACCAAACTTCCCAGATGCTCACTGTAAGAAAATGTTTAAAAATCACGTATTACTCCATCATCCTAACATAATTAATTTTGACTTTGTATATTACTGAACAGTCATTTATTTATATTGTTCACTTATATTACTGAATTTACATTATGCAGATTTTTAAGTTGTAAAATGTAATGTTAAGTAGAAGTGTTTTTCTCTAGTGTCACGTTAAGAGGACAGAGCGTAGGAAACGTCTATCAGAGGATTATCCTCTTGTGGATGAGTGTAATTTCACCAAAAGCACCCCTACCCACCGCCTAGTAACTATGCTTGCCGTAAATTAAGAGGACAGGATCTTTCTTTGGAAAGGTTGTGATAACTGTCACCACTTTGCTTCTCCTTGATTCCCTAGCCTGTGGAGGGTCGTCAAATCCGAGTTCTCTCAGCTGTCTTCACTGGCAGTTCCTCTTCTCCTCCATGCCCTGTCACTTCCTCATGGTGCTGACATCTTCTGGACAATCATAAATGGCAATTTCAACAGCAAAGACTGGAAGATGAGGTTTGAAGCAGGTACCTTGGTGTTAGCTTAAAATTCATTCTGGGTCACACGGTACACATCTTTTTTGTCACGGTATCTTTTGGGGCACCTTCTTTCTTGTCCTTTCTTTTTAAAAGGCATTCAGTCTCCCGTTTGCTGGTCTCCTTTGGGGGTTCTGCTTTGAGCTTCCTCTCTAAAATAACAGCATTTTGCAGAGTTGTCCTTAGGGAGGGTGGTCCTGTCCGGGTTTGCGTCGGACAGACCCAGCTTATGCCTGTTACCCAAGTGTAACGATTGACTGCACCCATGTTTACTCCTAAACAGGCACTGGCTTGGATGCAGTCAACCTGTGAGTTTACTTGCATCAGAGTTACTGGGAATATTTGTTAAAATGCACATTATCTGGCCACGTCCTAGAGCTACTGAATCAGAATCTCAGTGGGAGGCGGGGGTGATGCCAGAAATTGAGATTTTTTTTTCTTTTTTTTTTTTTTGAGACAGAGTCTTGCTGTGTCACCCAGGCTGAAGTGTGGTGGCACGATCTCGGCTCACTGCAACCTCTGTCTCCTGAGTTCAAGTGATTCTCGTGCCTCAGCCTCCCAAGTAGCTGGGACTACAGGTGCATGCAACCACACCAGGCTAATTTTTTAATTTTTAATAGAGACAAGGTTTCACCATGTTGACCAGGCTGGTCGTGAACTCCTGACCTCAGGTGATCTGCCCACCTTGGCCTCCCAAAGTGTTGGGATTATGGACATGAGCCACTGTGCCGGGGCAGAAATTGAGATTTTTAATAAGAGGTTCGAGAATCTCTGCTGTATACCCTTGCCACTGAGGGATCAGGGACCAAGTCTGGTGCAGCTTGGATGTAATTTCCTAGTAAATAGAGCAGCAAGTTATCAGAGTAATGTGGTAAGGAAGGAACCTGGAAGGGTTCTCTTAGCCTCATGTCTGCTGGCCTGCTGTCACCCCAATCTGCTAGTAGTTCTATTCTCCGGGTAGTAGGCAGGGTTGGCATGCCACAGTGCAGCTTCTCAGAACAGTTCTGTAGGTTGATGTCTCAAAAGTTTGGCACAGAAATGGAAGTTTCATCAGTGAGGTAACTATTATACCTTTAGTTCAGTTCCTTAATATATGGCCACTTCAAAAAGTTCTTACTTTTTAATGCCTACAGGAATCTCAGGGGCTAGTGTATATATATGATAGCACATCATGTTGTGGGGGATTAGGATTAATTTTCTGAATCTTGGCTCTGGTTAAGTTACTTTTCTTTCTTTCCTTTTTTTTTTTTTTTTTGTTTGTTTATTTGTTTGTTTGTTTTGAGATGGAGTCTTGCTCTGTTGCCCAAGCTGGAATGCATTGGCATGATCTCGGCTCACTGCAACCTCTGCCTCCCGGGTTTGAGCGATTCTCTTGCCTCAGCCTCCTGAGCAGCTGGGACTACAGGCACCTGCCACC
This sequence comes from Papio anubis, assembly GCF_008728515.1. Taxonomy (NCBI): domain Eukaryota; kingdom Metazoa; phylum Chordata; class Mammalia; order Primates; family Cercopithecidae; genus Papio; species Papio anubis. The sequence continues at coordinate 12,978,718 of NC_044982.1, read as the reverse complement.
ACACCCGGCTAATTTTTGTATTTTTAGTAGAGATGGGGTTTCGCCATGTTGGCCAGGCTGGTCTTGAACTCCTGACCTCAGATGATCCGCCTTCCTCGACCTCCTAAAGTGCTGAGATTATAGGCATGAGCCACTGCACCTGGCCAAGATCATGTTACTTTTCTACTCAAGAAATTTTAATGGAGTTTTTTCAGTGCCTAGAGAATAAAGTTCAGACTCCTTAAACTGCCATTCAAATGGTCTGACTGCAACTGCAGACAGCCTCATTTCCTGTGCTTTTCTACACACACCGTTACCGTGTTCCCATTGCTTCCTGCCTCCCTTCATCCACGCAGGGGCCATTCTGGGCTCTCCACCTTTCATTCTTTTTCCTTAAGGCCCTACACAAATGCCACCTCCACGTGATCCACCTTCAAATGCCACCATTGAGGTCCACCTTCTAGGTTCCACCTGTGGAGAGTGGTTTCTGTATCCCTAGATCTCCCATAGCATTTTATTTATACCACACTGGAGGGATTGACAGGTTTTCTAAAGTTACATTTTAGTTATAGTTGTACATGTCTTATCTATTTTAGTCAATTTAACTTTGAAGTCAAGAGTTATGAATGACTCCTCTTTCTGTTTACTTCTATCTCCTCCCAAGTGCCTAAGATATTTTCTTAGTAGTATACATATGTGTGCTTAATGTGTGTGTGTGTGTGTGTGTGTATATATATATATATATATTTTTTTTTTTTTTTTTAAATAAGCGAATCAGTGAATTTGTTGAATAAATTAGATATGTGCTAGGTGCTATGGGAACAATAGAAAGAAGTGTAAGAGCAGATTGCTGTCCTCAGGAGGCTTCCAGTTTAATTGATGAGACCAAACATAAGCATGTAAGAGGTTGGCAAATTATAAAAGGCATAAATATAATCAAGACCACAAAAGAAAATATGTCATATAATGAACACATATTGTGTTCGTAGATAGCTCATATTCTGAGCATACAAATGCTATATGTAAATTAATGATATGCAAATAAGTAGTACTTTTACAGGAGTTCATGGGATGGAAAGGTCTCTCTAGGAGATTAGAGAAGACTTTACAAAACAGAATATCAGCAGAGATTCTCTAAGGATGGTAGAATGTCAATAGAAAGAATATTGTGGGCCAGGTGTGGTGGCTCATGCCTGTAATCCCAGCACTTTGGGAGGCCAAGATGGGCAGATCTCTTGAGGTCAGGAGTTCGAGACCAGCCTGGCCAGCATGGTGAAACCCCCGTCTCTACTAAAAATACTAAAGTTATCTGGGCATGGTGGTGCCTGCCTGTAGTCCCAGCTACTTGGGAGACTGAGACATGAGAATCGCTTGAACCCGGGAGACAGAGGTTGCAGTGAGCTGAAATCGTCCCACTATACTCCAGCCTGGGCAACAGAGTGGGGGACTCCTTCTCAAAAAAGCAAAACAAAACAAACAAACAAAATAATATTCTAGGCTGTCGCAACAGCTTAAGCAAAATATGGAAACATCTTACTTTGCATTGCACTATATTGCTTTACTAGCTATTGTAACTTTTTATAAAGCCATGCTTTAAGAGTGGCTGGAATTGTTTAACATTGATTTGCAGAATGATTAGAAATCTATGAAGTAAGGGTATATTTACAGCATGGAAGAAATACCCGGCTTCTATAGCCCCAGGAAATGTCTATCTGGTCTGCCATTTCATACCAGGACCTACTAAGAGCAGAGTGGGGGACCCGAACCCAGAGCCAGGATTGGTGGGCACCTCCTACCTCTCTCTGTTATCTGCAGAGCTTCTATGGAATGGCCACAGAAAGAAGCATAGAGGCATTTGGAATATTTTGAAATATAGCTGAAAGTTAAACAAAGAGAAAGACCATGAAAAAAATGTAAAAGACAACCCAGAGTTAGAACAAGGCTGCGTGGGAAGAAAAAGTTCTGCTCTGAGTAGAAACAGTCTGTGCTGCATGGATGAAATGGAACACTCGAGATGGTGGCATTAGACTTTCCTGTTGGGGTTTAAAGTAAACTATATGGGAGATCCAGAGTTAACTTTTTCTCTGTGAGTTCAGTTCTCAGACTGGCTAAATAAATGCGTATGCGTGGTGCGTGTATGTGTGTGTTTATTTACATGTTTCGCCTTCTCTTTTACGTTGCAGTGGAAAAAGTGGCTGTAATTTGTAGATTTCTGGATATTCACTCAGTGACCAAAAACCACCTGCTGAAGTACTCCCTGGCACATGCCTTCTGCTGCTTCCTGACGGCGGTGGAGGATGTCAACCCTGCAGTGGCTACCAGAGCTGGTCTCCTGCTTGACACCATAAAGAGGCCAGCATTGCAGGTGACATGTGATGTGTGTTACCTGCTCCGAAGGTGGTCTGTGCCAGCACTACTAAATCATTGCATTATTTGTCACATGTCCTAGTCTGTTTGACCTGCTATAACACAGTACCATAAACTGGGTAGTTCATAAACAACAGAAATTTATTTTGCAGACTGTCTGCTGAGGGCCTGCTGTCTAGTTCCCAGATGGGGCCTTTGCTGTGTCTAAGGCCTCTTTCATAAGGGCGCTAGTCCCATTCATTAGGGCCCTACCCACATGACCTAATCATCTCTCAAAGCCCCACCTCCTAATACTATCATATTTGTGATTTAGTTTCAATAGGAATTTGGCAGTGAGGGCTTTGCACACATTTTCAGACCATAGTATCACATATAATATTGATGATGATGATGGAGATTTTTTTAACTGGAAGAAATATACCAGAACCACACCTTGCAAAAAGATCCCTTGTTGTTATTTGTTGATACCACTTTTTTTTAAAGAGACAGAGTCTTACTCTGTTGCCCAGGCTGATCATAACTCTCTGCAGCCTGAAACTCCTGGGCTCAAGTGATCCTCCTGCCTCAGCCTCCTGAGTAGCTAGGATGACAGGTATGCATCACCATATCCACTGAATTTTTAACTTTTTTTTTTGTAGAGACAGGGTCTTGCTATATTGCCCAGGCTGGTTTTGAACTCCTGGCCTCCAGCAATCCTCCCACTTTGACCTCCCAGAGTGCTGGGATTATAGGCATGAGCTGTACTACCTGGCCCATTTGTTGATACTTTCTTTTCAGTCTTTGTTCATATGCTGATACTACTTTGGACAGATGTAACTATTGCATAATGCGTGTGTGTGTGTGTGTGTGTGTGTGTGTGTGTGTGGCAGATTTTAAAACTAGTTTGGTTTATCTTACACCACTTAGCCAGCTCCTGGGCTGGAGGCCCCTGTTGTTAGAGGCTAGATGCTAAGAGAAATCAAATAAATTATAGTTTTTTGCTTTGTTTTGTTTTGAGACAGAGTCTCATTTTCTTGTCCAGGCTGGAGTGCAGTGGTGCAATCTCAGCTCACTGCAACCTCTACCTCCTGGGTTCAAGTGATTCTCATGCCTTAGCCTCCCGAATAGCTGGGACTACAGGCTTATGCCACCACACCTGGCTAATTTTTGTATTTTTAGTAGAGACAGGGTTTTGCTATGTTGGCCAGGCTGGTCTCAAACCCCTGGCCTCAAGTGATTCGTCTGCCTCGGCCTCCCAAAGTGCTGGGATTAGAGGCCTGAGCCACTGCGCCTGGCCTGAATTATAGTTTCAATCAATGTAAAACATGAGAAGGTGAATATGCTACCATAACAAAACATCACAAATTAAAGCCAAGGAGACAAGAAATATGAGGCCTGGATAGAGTGGTATATTTATCTTATTTGGAACCTTTATTTTTTAGTGGCGACACCAAGTCTCAGAGAGAGAATGTGACTTATCAAAGGACACAAAGTAATTTAGTGAGAGAATCAAGACTAGAGTCTCCAAAGTTCTGATCTACTGTTTCTCCATGTTGCATCTGATTTATTATTTTGTTGTTATTATTAAACTAGTGATAGCAAGAGCTAACATTCCTCAGATAGCTACTGTGTTTCCAGGGCAGTGTGTTAAAAGTGTCCTGTTATGCATTATCTCATTTAATCCTCACAGTAACCTTTTGTGTGTTCTCATTTTACAGATAGAGATGCTGAGGGTTAGAAAGGTTAAGCCACCTTTTCAGAGTCACATAGCTAGTTAGCAACAGAGGAAATTCAGCACTGATTCATAATACAGTCCACATACTTAACTGTGTGTGTGTGCGTGTGTGTGTGTGTGTGTGTGTGCATGTGTGTTTGTGCATACACTGTCTCCCAATCCAGTGTAAGCTTCTTCCTGCATTTTAAGACCAAGAAGCAAGGGCAAGCTTGCACAATCTGAAAGACTGAAGGGTTATGCTGCCTGTGGCAGATTCTTTTTTTTGTAAAATCTCCAGTTGACTTCTGAATAGTTCTTCTCTATTGATCTTACCAGGTACTTCTATGTCCTACCGCTTGCTTAGGGCCTGGAACATAGGAGGCACTCATTAGATGACAGCTGAATTAATGAATGGGATGTTTGGATGAATTGCAATTTCTAAATCTCGTTCTATTAAAAAGAGGGGGAATGGTCAACTCAAGGAAAGAGTTCTCAATCCATTCCAACTTTAATTAACATTCTGTGTTCCACTCACATTCCAAGAAAACCAGGTGACTTTGCTTTTTTCAGAATCATTAAATTTTGGATTGAAAGTGGATTTCTAGACCATCTTTTTGTGTATTCTAAAATGTAGCTTTGAAAGTATGCTCCTCTTACTGGCTACAGACATTAAAACCAGATGCAGCCGGGCGCGGTGGCTCACGCCTGTAATCCCAGCACTTTGGGAGGCCGAGGCGGGCAGATCACGAGGTCAGGAGATTGAGACCATCCTGGGTAACACAGTGAAACCTCGTCTCTACTAAAAATACAAAAAAATAGCCGGACATGGTGGTACACACCTGTAGTCCCAGCTACTCGGGAGGCTGAGGCAGGAGAATTGCTTGAACTCAGGAGGCAGAGGTTGCAGTGAGCTAAGATCCCACCACTGCACTTCAGCCTTGGCGACAGAGTGAGACTCCATCTCAGAAAACAAACAAAGAAACAAATAAACAACAACAACAAAAAACCAGATGCATTGACTTGAGGGTATTTGGATTAAGTGGTTATTATTTAATGCATTAGGAAAC